>NW_027501759.1:0-51103 GCF_021521415.1 Bidens hawaiensis
ATTTTGTGTTTTAAGGTAAGGATACCTTGAAATACTATGAAAGTGTGTGTACGTGTACATTTATGATTTTGTTGAATTAAATAAGTGTAATGAACAATCAAGTAGGGTAAACACGTATAGGTAACACGTATAAGGACCCTAAAGAAAAAACTATACTAGGTCGTTACGTCTAACCACATATCCTGTAGTCTTGTGGCTTTGATACCAATCTGTCACACCCTGACCAAAGGCGGCTGAACATGCCGGGGTGCAACGGATTGCCCAAGAACACAAGACACTATTAAAGTGACAAAATTTAAGCAACTCATTTAAATTCATAAAATCATAAAATGTCACATAACATGTTCATACAATAACCGTATTCAAACATATCAAATAATATATTGTTCGTTTTGCTAATATCCTAATAGTCTTGACAACATTTTTCTTCAAGTTCTCGAGTCAACCTAAATTCAAACCTATAACATTGCATAAAATAGAATTTGTCAACATAAAGGTTGGTGAGCAATTTCATAGTTTTGAACAGTAAGTGTATAATAGAAAATTCTACAACTTGTATACAAAACAATAAATAATAGCAATAATTTAAATAATGAAATCGTTAATAAGAATACATTAACGACACCTTCCCATAAGGGGATGCCAAATAGACTCGGATTTATATGACATCGTTAATAAGAATACATTAACGGCACCTTTCTATAAGGGGATGCCAAATATACTCGGATTTATGAATCAACCAACCAAAAGCGGTAAACACATTAGCAATTAAGCATGTGAGCATATAACACCAAATCGAGTATTTATTTAAGTAAAGTATACAATAAGGTTTGTGGTCTAAGACTCAAGTATAAAACATTTAGTTTGAATAAGTATGCAATATCACCCCCAAAACGAAAGATGGAAAACGGGGGATGAAAGTACTCACATTCAAGTTGTAAACTTGAAAGATTGGTGATTTGGAGATTGACCGGAACGACGAGTTTAACAAACAAATCCCAAAAGAAAAGAAGTCTTGTATTAGAAAGCTTGTCTAGTAAGTCTTTACGTAAAATAAATGATAAGAAATGCAAGCAATTGAAGTTTAAGGTTTATACAAGTAAATATTTAAGGAATTATAATACTAGTCTTTTAAAAATATAAGTTTTCTCGAAACCGGGTTAAAGTATCTAGCCCTTAATATTTACTCAACCTATATTAAGTAATAAGGTGGGTATAAATGCAAGAATGCAAGTCCCTTTATAACATATACTAAACCGGTTTTTAACGAGTGTTTGGGTTGTTGGTTCGGGTCTTGATAATTGGTCAAATCCAAAGTCAACTTTCCAAAATAATAAATGTTATGAGATAACTCAATAAAATTTACTAAGACTTAACCAAATATGTAGTTCTATTGTTTTAGAACTAACAACGTCCGTTAAGCGGGTGTTCGGCTTTGTCTGTCCAAACTTTGTTATAAAATCAAGTTGGACTCAATATTCCCAAGTACTTTAAGAAAATAATTAAAATCAGTTTATAAAGTATATATAAAGAAATATACAAGTCTTGATAGCTAGAAACACATTTGTGTGTCTTAAGCGAGTGAAATTGGTTTAGTTCGGTTTCCATCTCGGAATAAGATCAAGAATGGTTACTACATGCCCAAAATTCAAAGAACTTGTATAATAATTTATAAATGATGATACTTGAGTTTTACATTCAAAAGTCAATAATAAAGTCTTTAAACAAAAGTTTGGTTTTCGGTTCGGATCTTGTTTCGGGTTAAGGCCGAGGTTAGATTCTATAAACCCATAACCATGGAACTCATAAAAATGATTTTTAAAACTTAAATCTAACATAAAACATGTTTATACAATTGTTTAACAAAACTAGTAAACAAAGTTCGGTTTTACAGTTTAAAGCTATTTACAGTTAAACGGAGGCTAGTCTCTACAAACCAATAACCATCACTACTATAAAATAGGCCTAATGCAACTTTTTGATAGAAAATTTTTTCAAATTAGTTGCATTTGACTATAATGCAACTTCATTGAACATAAAGGATGCATTAGAAGACCTAATGCAACTTTTTTCATAAAAGGTTGCATAATTAAACCACATTTGCAACCTTTTATGAAAAAGTTGCGTATTTCATTTTAATTGCAACTTTTTCGTGAGAGGTTGCAAATTTTATTGAATTTTGCAACTTTTCTTAAAAAGGTTGCGTTGTTAAAACTTAGATACAACTCATATTTTTGAAGGCTACATAATTCTTTGAAAAGTGACAAATAAAATAATGACGCTTTATTTCAAATCATGTAAAAACTAAATAAGTAAATAGATAGAAAAAAATAGTGGAAGCTACGTGAGTTACATATAAAAATATAAGGAGATAAAAGTAAAGACACTAAAGGCAGAAAAAGTCGGTCTGCTTACAAACAAACCTGTACCAACAATAAACGAACAATTACACCGCAGGACCAGACTTGTGTATTTTTGTAAATATCTATTATTTCAATAGCATATAGCAGCGACCATTTCACACCCTACGACTGCAATAGAAACCTGTCAAACTTTATGATCCTCATTCATCGTAAACCTAATTTGTACGCCAATTACACCAATCTTAAAATTAGTTTGACGCTCATTAGTCTATGTTTATATTGAGTTTGATGCGTTAATGTAAAAAGATGGCGGGTGTAAATTTAACCGTATCTAAAAGATGGTGGGTGTTTCTCCCACATCCCGCCATGTCTTCAACCACCTTCCATCTTCATATCTTTCACAATCATCATGTATTGAGAGCATCGAAGAACATCTTTGTTAATAATTTCTTGCCCAAGTAATTGCTAAGATAACACCGGTACTCAATTCGTTTTACTTTGATGTTAATTTGTACAAAAATTAGTGTAATTTAATGTTAATTTTGCTGTTTGGTCACTGAGTTTGTTTGAATTCAATCAAATATCTTGTTGCAAATTTAAGGATTCACCATCATGTATCTATGTCGTCTAGTTAAGTTTTCTGATGGTAATAGCTGAATCTCGCCATTTGAATTTTAATTACCTTAAACATAGCATTTAGTAGTTTAGTTAATTGTTTTTGTATGTGAATCAGATTATTTTCTAGTTGCATTCTGAAATTAATAATCAGTATAGTAGTGTTTGGTTCACTACTTCTGAATTCTAATAATATTTTTTTATACAGCACGTTAATGGTGGCATCTTAATTACACACTTTAATTATTTTAGCTTATGATTGATCAATTCAATTTAAGGTTCCATAGCAGGTCATACGACCATTGTAATATGTTATCGATCGGTTTAACATATATTAAGATGATTCATCTTTATACTAATCATTTTGAATTTTAACCTCCTTGTTTTTATTAAACTCAGATACGAGAGACATGAAGAATGCTAGAGAATGGATGTATATGCCTAGACGATTACCTGAATTTGAAGTCGGAGTTATTGATTTCCTTAATGCTTCATTTGCTAAAGTAGCAAAAGGATCTCAAATTTTTTTTCCTTGCAAACGATGTAAAAACCATTATTGGTATCGAAGAGATGAAGTATTTGATCATTTAAAAAGGACACAAATTTGTAGAAGATTACTATGTATGAGTTTTTCATATAGAAAACCAATCACAAACATGATTTAATGCTGGTATTGATGATAATGGGGATGGTGTGCATGACAATTTTGATGAATTATTGCATGATAGGTTTAGAACTATTGAAAGGAAGAGTTGTACCCCGGGTGTAAAAGTTTTTCGAAGTTATCTTCCATTCTTAGTCTTCTTTTGTTCAAGAACCTTCACGGGCTTAGTAATGTGGCATTTGATGATCTTCTACAACTTATACAAATAATGATTCCAGAGGCAAAACTTCCAGCTAGTTATACTAAAGCTAAAAAAAGTCATAAATATTTAGGGGTGGATTATTAGAAGATTCCAACATGCCCAAACGATTGTATGCTTTATTGGAAAGAGTATGAAGATGCTAAAGTGTGCCACATTTGCCATACCTCTTGGTGGAAACAACAAGAGAATGATAAAAAACAGAATGAGAATAATATCGAGCATTCTAAAACATGTTCAAAAGTTTCGGCTAAAGTGGTGTGGCATTTTCCTTTATAACCAACGCTCCAAAGTCTTTTCATGTGTTCAGAAAAGGCAAAACATATGACATGGCATAATGAAGGACGTCCTAAAGATGAAAATTTACGACATCCTGCAGATGGGCAAAGCTGGAAGGAATTTGATTCTTTATATCCTCATTTTGCAAAAGAAACTAGAAATGTGAGGTTAAGGTTTTCAAGTGATGGATTTAATCCATTTGGAACAATGAGCATCACTCATAGCACTTGGCCTGTGGTGTTAATTAACAACAATTTGCCTCCATGGATGTCACTAAAACCCGAATACTTTATGTTATCTTTGTTAATTCCAGGACCCGAATCTCCAGGTAATAACATAGATATTTACTTACAACCATTAGTTGAGGAGCTTAAAGATTTGTGGGTTAATGGTTTGGAGACATACGATAAATCTAAAGATGAGACCTTTAAATTGTATGCAACTTTAACATGGACAATTAGTGATTTTCTAGGTTACTCAATGTTATCGGGGTGGAAAACAAAGGGAAATTTTGCATGTCCATGTTGTAATTGTGAGACTAGCTCACTTTACTTGAAGCATAGTAAGAAAACATGCTACATGGATCACACGCAGATTTTTAGATGTTCAACACCCATGGCGTCGTAATAAGAATGCTTTCAATGGGAAGACCGAGAAGAGGGTTTCTCCAAAACATCTATCCGGGGTTGAAGCTTTGAGTGATCTTTCTGGTTTTAACAATCTATTTGGCAAGACCCAAAAAAAGAAAAATGATAGCACTTGCCCATGGAAGAAAAGGTCAATATTTTTTGACTTACCGTACTAGCAATTCAATAAATGCCGGCATAATCTTGACATGATGCACATTGAAAAAAATATATGTGACAACATAATTGGGACTTTGTTAGTATTGGTGGGAAGTCAAAAGATCACCCTAAAGCGCGATTTGACCTTTTAGATCTTCGCATCAAAGAAAGTCTTCAGCCAAAACTCTCTGAAGATAGTGAGAAAGTTATCATGTAGAAAGCATGTTTCTCAATGTCTTCAAAGGAGAAAGTTAAGTTTTGTCATGTTCTGAAGGAAACAAAATTACCTTACGCGTGTGCGTCTAATATTGCACGATGTGTACAATATTGATGCTAGACAATTATTGATTTTCTAGGTTACTCAATGTTATCGGGGTGGAAAACAAAGGGAAATTTTGCATGTCCATGTTGTAATTATGAGACTAGCTCACTTTACTTGAATCATAGTAAGAAAACATGCTACATGTATCACCGCAGATTTTTAGATGTTCAACACCCATGGCGTCGTAATAAGAATGCTTTCAATGGGAAGACCGAGAAGAGGGTTTCTCCAAAACATCTATCAGGGGTTGAAGCTTTGAGTGATCTTTCTGGTTTTAACAATCTATTTGGCAAGACCCAAAAAAAGAAAAATGATAGCACTTGCCCATAGAAGAAAAGGTCAATATTTTTTGACTTACGGTACTAGCAATTCAATAAATGCCGGCATAATCTTGACGTGATGCACATTGAAAAAAATATATGTGACAACATAATTGGGACTTTGTTAGATATTGGTGGGAAGTCAAAAGATCACCCTAAAGCGCGATTTGACCTTTTAGATCTTCGCATCAAAGAAAGTCTTCAGCCAAAACTCTCTGAAGACAGTGAGAAAGTTATCATGTAGAAAGCATGTTTCTCAATGTCTTCAAAGGAAAAAGTTATGTTTTGTCATGTTCTGAAGGAAACAAAATTAACTTACGCGTGTGCGTCTAATATTGCACGATGTGTACAATATTGATGCTAGACAATTATTGATTTTCTAGGTTACTCAATGTTATCGGGGTGGAAAACAAAGGGAAATTTTGCATGTCCATGTTGTAATTATGAGACTAGCTCACTTTACTTGAAGCATAGTAAGAAAACATGCTACATGGATCACCGCAGATATTTAGATGTTCAACACCCATGGCGTCGTAATAAGAATGCTTTCAATGGGAAGACCGAGAAGAGGGTTTCTCCAAAACATCTATCAGGGGTTGAAGCTTTGAGTGATCTTTCTAGTTTTAACAATCTATTTGGCAAGACCCAAAAAAAGAAAAATGATAGCACTTGCCCATGGAAGAAAAGGTCAATATTTTTTGACTTACCGTACTAGCAATTCAATAAATGCCGGCATAATCTAGACGTGATGCACATTGAAAAAAATATATGTGACAACATAATTGGGACTTTGTTAGATATTGGTGGGAAGTCAAAAGATCACCCGAAAGCACGATTTGACCTTTTAGATCTTCGCATCAAAGAAAGTCTTCAGCCAAAACTCTCTGAAGACAGTGAGAAAGTTATCATGTAGAAAGCATGTTTCTCAATGTCTTCAAAGGAGAAAGTTAAGTTTTGTCATGTTCTGAAGGAAACAAAATTACCTTACGCGTGTGCGTCTAATATTGCACGATGTGTACATTCTTCAGAAAAGAAATTTTCAGGTTACAAGAGTCATGATGCTCACATATTTTTGCATTACTTGCTTCAAGTTGTTGTCCGAAAATCTTTACCGAAGCATGTTGCTATCCATTTAATTAGGCTGGGTGTCTTTTTTTGAACACTACGTGAATATCGACTTTTAGCCACACATGTGTGGCTAAAAGGTCTTTGGCCATGTTTGAAAACCTTCCAGAATGTTTTGGCCACACATGTTATTCTTCATATGACCATTCTATACCTACTCAGGTACTTTTAGCCACACTTTGAAAAACACTGTGACAAAATCTAGCCACATTATAAAAACGTGTGGCGAAATGCGACCTACAGTCATAGTTTGTTTGATCTTTGATACTTGTGACCAAAAACACATGCATTAGCCACAAACTGTGACATTTAACTAGCCACATGTTTTAATAGTGTGGCCAAATGTGACGAACAGCTACTGTATTGATAAGAGATGTGTGTAAAAGGTAAAATATATAGCCGCTTATATTACGTTGTGTGACCTAATGTCACATTTGTTAGCCACATTTTTAATAATGTGGCGAAATATGACGAACAACCATTGTATATATTAGTAATGTGGCTAAAACACTTAAAATATATGGCCACTTATACGAGGTTGTGTGACCAAAGAGTAGTGTAGTTTTATTTTTCCTAAGTTTTTTATTGTCACGGATACACTTATTATGTGGTGTTATAAGTGATAAATGGTCACACTTAAATATTTTTAAATGTGTCCAAATGTAATTAATGGCCACATATAAGATGTTGTGTGACCAAAGAGTATCTTAGTTTTATTTTTTCTAAGTTTTTTATTGTCACAGGTACACTTATTATGTGTGGCTATAAGTGATAAATGGTCACACTTAAATATTTTGAAGGGTGTCCAAATGTAATTAATGGTCACTTATAAGAGGTTGTGTGACCAAAGAGTATCTTAGTTTTATTTTTTCTAAGTTTTTTATTGTCATTGATACACTTATTATGTGTGGCTATAAGTGATAAATGGTCACATAAAATATTTTTAAGTGTGTCCAAACGTAATTAATGGCCACACGTTGATTTGACGAGTGGCTAACGTCATCATTGTCTTTCCAGTTTCTTGTGCCGCCAATTTTAAATTGTCAGGGAGATGTACCGCCGGCGTCAGACGGTGTTTAAATACCAGTCAAAATCCAAAATCACAATCACAATCCACAATCACAATCACAATCCACAATCACCTTCTTCTGATTAATTTCCGATAATGGCTTCAACATGTATCGAACGTAAACCGGGTACTCATGCCCCCATCTACTATGACCCGACATTTTTCACCATTCTTTTCCACTTTTCTTCCGGCGTTGTCCGGAAGAATCAAAGGGTGAGGTTTGTGGACTATGTCCATCCTCAAACCTTCACATACCAACAACTTAACTGAATGGTTAGGTGGCTTGGGTACACCACTCCTGACTATTTCAGCATTGATACGGTAGTCCCGGCAATCGAGGTGGCGCACATTGAGTTGAACTCCGTGGACGACTTCAAGGATGTGTCCCTTTATGTGGCATTCCATACTCAGGTGAACCTTCGCCTCCAAAGGCTTAAGGACTCCACCTACACCTCGGATGGAATGTACGAGAGGATCAGGCCCTCTCATACTCCAGAAGAGAATCCAGATGTAGATTCAGATACGGAATCTGATGGTAGGACTGCAGAAGATAAGAATCCGATGGATGTAGATTCAGATATGGAATCAGATGCTAGGAATTAGTTTTTTGTAATTAGTTTTTCTATATTAATGTAATGTTATTATTATATTTTGGTATTAATTGTAAATGTTATTATTATATATTGGTAGTTGATGTTGTTTTTTATAATTAACTTTAAAATAGATGTTAGTGTGAGTGAATAACAAAATACACCTAAAATTTAATTTTTGGTAGTTGAGATAGTAATTTATTGTAGTTCAGTTGATTTGTAGCCTATCTAGTAAGATATACCAGTTTTTTTAATTTTAATTAACTTGAATGTAGGCTATTATTACATAAATATATTTCCAAGATTTTTGACATGTATTTAAAGCGTACAAAAGCGTGTGATATACTAGTTTTTTTTATTTTAATTAACTTGAATGTAGGCTATCATTACATAAATATATTTCCAATATTTTTGACAGGTAGTAGGTATAAATGTAATTAATTTCCAAAATTAATTAGCTTCTGTACGTTTCCAAAGCGTGTGAAAACCATTTTGACATGTAGTAATTAGTATGTAGTTATAGTGTGTTATACACTCAACAACCAACTATATAACAACAGAGACTTTAATGACTGCAATAGAACTGGTGACTGAAATTTATTACACTTTTATATATGTTATGTGAATTCCAAACTTGGCCAAGCAGAAAAAATCTAAGGTTTCCACAGATCTTAAACTTCCCAAAGATCTTAGATTTTGATAAAATCCTTTCCAAAACTCAATGCCATCACCAAATCCTAAATTAGGTTACTGGTGATGGCATTGAGTTTGGAAGCGGTTTTTCAAAATTGAATTTTATCTGTTCAAAGGCTTCTTCAAAGTCTGGAGGGTACAATTTTTGTATGCAGGTTAGTGAAAAGAAGGGCATAATGGTCTTTTTTTATAAAATGAGTTGATAATGTTTTGCAGGAAACCATCTGTTGAAAAGTATGTTGAAACATAACCAAGTAGAGGTTGTGCAAGAAACAAAACCATCAGACGAGAAATGATGACTGTCACCGAATCATGAACACCCTAGACAACTTGATGCATTTTTGGGCTTTCTTTGTATTAATGTAACTTTGATATAGAACAAGTCAGTTATGAGTGCAATGACTTTATCGATCTTACTATGGTACACTACAAGTCATTTGTGACTTTTATCGATGTAACATGATGTATGTTTTAACTTGACACCAATTGACCAAAATAGCCAGAAGATGAAATGAATTCAACAAACCGGCCTGTACGTATAAGTAGTAATAGTATTATAAACAACCAATATTTCTTTAGTTTGAATTAATAAGTACAAAGTAAAGAATGGTGATATCATGTATCCCAACTATATTTAAACATTATTTACATCTAACTAGCCGAACGAACACAACTGTTGGGTCGACAACCCCGACATCGGAGTAAATATCCATTACGAATAGTTGTAGGCTTTTTCCCTGGCCTCCAGTAATCATCTGGGGACTCATTACGAAGCAGTTGATTTGGTTGTACAAGTGGCAATGTATTACCCTCATGAGGGAAAGTTACCGTACTAAATTCCTCATTGACCTCGTCATACGAATGCCTATAATTATTGGGTGTAGTCATGAGGACAACATGTTTTTTCTATCCAGCTGATCTTGAACATAAAACACCTAGCGTGCTTGCGAGGCCAATATGAAGGGATAATCCTTGTGGCCAAATTTGTTTAGGTCGACCGACGAGTAACCAAGAATATCATGTTTGACATGTTTACGGTCAACCCATTGGCACATGAAGACCGGAATTCTTTTAGTATGATAATCTAGGACCCATATCTCTTGCAAAACTCCAAAATAAAAGTTTTGTCCATAGGTCACCACGTCTTTTTTGATGTGCATGTCATCCGCATCTACACCAACCCCACTGTTCTGGTAAACTCTACCATCATGAGATTTTGTACGAAATTCAAAATCGTTGATGTCGTATGAGTCGTATTTGTAAACGTTGTAGTGTGCTCCGTGTGCAATCCACTTTACTGTTTCCGATACAGAACCTGGGGAGCCTGCTAGCTCTCTTTCAACCTGAATTTCATTACAAGGATTAGATTCTTCACCTACATTGCAGAAACTATAAAAGAATTTTAAAATTTATAGAAGACTTAATAAATTGATCTACCTTGTCGCGTAACTAGTCACCAAACTTCAAAGTATGCTCCTCCTCCAGCAATGTTTGTTGTTTACCATGCATTTGGTTTTGCAAAGAGGTCTTGTGTTGTCTGCAAGTAGGAGTATATATAATATATTGTGAATTAATATATATATATATATTTATATATATATATATATATATTTATATATATATATAATTTAGAGTATATATATTAGTAATACTTACTCGATATACGGCGCTATTTCAGGCGTATTCTGCAGCACATAGAAATGTGCTCTTTTGAAAAGATCAGGAGAAACTTCAACTGATTTAACGCGTGTGACAGGAATTGTCTCCCCATTATCATCATACTTATCATGTGGAATACCAACAATACTCTTGATGTTATTTTGGTATTCGCTCAGAAACTCGATTGTTTCTTCCGCGATGTTCTCCTCAGCAATGCACCCTTCTGGATAAGTTTTATTTCGCACATGCCCTTTGATAACCTTCATACACCTTTCAAAGGGATACATCCAACGAAAGCATGGTGGCCCACATAATTTTATCTCTCATACAAGGTGCACGGTTAAGTGAACCATGACATCAAAAAATGATGGCGGAAAGTACTTCTCCAGCAGGCACAGTGTAACTATTTGCTCTTCCTGCATCTTATCAAGCTCTTCTACAATTATTTCTTTGCTACAAATTGACTTGAAAAAAAAACAAAGCCTGATTATAGCATTTCTCATTGGTTCTGGCATGATGGACCGTATTGCAAGGGGTAGAAACTGTTGCATAAGCATGTGATAATCATGTGATTTAAGGCCTTGTAGCTTCCTTTCTTTAAGATTCACTAAACTAGAGAAGTTAGAACAATACCCTTGTGGAGCCTTCAGTTTATATAGTGTTTCATGAAACATGTCTTTTTCTTGCGCTAACAATGTGAAGCATGCTGCAGGCAGTTCTGTATTGTTGCCTTTTGCTTTCGGTTGCAACTCCTTTTTAATCCTTAAAAACTCCAAATCCTTTCTAGCTGTCACCGTCTTTTGTCCTACCGGGAATGTTCAGCAACGTCCCGACAATACTTTCTACTACATTCTTTTCAACATGCATCAAATCAATACAATGTTGGACAGGTAAATACTTCCAATAGCTGAGCCGTTGGTACCATATGTGAACTTCTTCCAATATGGCTGCAACGTTCTGTTATTCCTTTTCCTCTTACTCCCACTTAGGGATTCAGATCCCTTTCCCCATTCATTGTTAATGTTTTTGACCTCGTCGTATATCTCTTCCCCTGTCATAGGCTCTTTAGCGGTTCTCATCTCCTCTTTTCTGTTGAACGTCTTTGTTTGTTTTCTGAAAGGGTGTTCATGTGATAAATACCTTCTGTGGGCAGCATAACTCTACTTCTTTGTGTGATAAAGTCGAACACACTGAGTGTCGCCCCTACACACCACACAACCTTTGAATCCACTGTAAGGGCAACCACATAGTGTACCAAGAGCAGGGTAATCATTAATCGTCCATAACACAACTGCACGTAGTGTAAACATTTCTTGTTTATATGCATCATATGTTGGCTCCCCGACCTCAAATAAAGATGCTAGATTTTCAATTAAAGGCTGTAAAAACACATCAACATTGTTTCCTGGCACTCCGGATATTAATAAGGAGAGCATGATGAATTTTCTTTTCATACACATCCAAGGTGGAAGGTTGTAAATGACTGCTAAAACAGGCCAGACACTGTGGTTTCTGTTGCCTCTATGTACGTTGACCCCATCAGTGCAAATCCCTAGACGAAGATTTCTTGGATCGCTTCTGATGGTATCGGAGTACCTGTCATCTATGGCTTTCCATGCTGGTGAATCTGATGGGTGGCTTAAAACACCGGGTTTATTGCTCGTGGCGTGCCATGTTAAATTCTCAGCTGTGGTCTTTGATTGAAAGAGGCTCTTGAATCGTGGAATAATGGGAAAGTACCACAGTACCTTAGCGGGCGTGTTTATGTAAGTTTTGTTAGTCTTCTCATCCACCTTCCACCTTGACTTGTTACAAACTGGACATGCTTCTAAATCCTTGTAATCCTTATAGTAAATAATGCAGTCATTGATACACACATGTATCTTTTCGTATCCTGAGCCCATTGCCTTCATCATCCTTTTGCCCTCATACATATTATTTACCATTTCGTTATCTGCAGGTAGCATCTTTTTCAACAATTTCAGAAGTTCATCAACGAACTTATGAGTTACCGGGCTCTTCAAGTTGAGTAGTTGTACTAATGCAGACAACTTGGTGAAGTCAAGACATCCTTTATATAGGGGCTTCTCAGCGTCAACAAGTAGTTGTAGAAACTGTTGATACTTCTTGTCGCCTTTGAAATTGTCTTTTGTAGCATTTACCATTTCTACAGTTTCACAGGCATCTGTTGGAATGTTGGTGTCAAAAACCCAGAATTATTATCATAATTAGTTGGAATGCAGGTGCATGCAAACCCAGTATTATTAACATAATTAGTTGGAATGTTGGTATCGGCTTCTCCATGTTTTATCCAAGTAGTATAATTCTTATCAATTCTAAACATGTACAAGTGATGTTCTACATCGTCTACACTAAGAGATACGTGGTTCACACACTGAACACATGGACTTGAAACAGAAATTGGTGGTGATGTCTCTTTGCAATTACGAACTGCAAAATGTGGAAATGCCTTAACACCATCTTTATATGTTTTACTGCACCTGTCGCCTTCTGACATCCAAGACTTATCCATCTTCCAAGAATTTTTTTATTAACTGTGTCATCAACGATATATATATATCAATAAATGTAACTGACTAAAAGCAAAAATATTTGGTACTCACCTGAGATTAATGAAGCTGTTTGGTATGATTGAGATTGATGAGAGTTCAATAAATACACTAGCAGATCATTTATTAGGGTTTGGTGAGATTGTGAGATTTTATTTGGTCAATACTAACTCGATTAATTGGTGGGTAAAAATGAAAATTTTAAACTTCTAAATTTTGGTATATAAATATTAGAAGATGTTCTATTACATTCTCAGGGTGTAGCTCAAAAGGTTGAGGCGCTTGTGATTAAACATAGATTGCAAATATCGCGGGTTCGATACTCTTATAATAACTTCTTTTTAATGAAATAAATACACTGTGATTTTGGAAATACTTAAACTAAACTATTCATTAAAAGGCCTTTAAATGCGTTCAGAAACATAAAAATACATAATAATAGCTGGTCTAAAATCATAACAAAGTTTATTAGCTTTTAATTACAAAACTAATTAAAAGCCCTAAAAACAACAAGAATCAAATAAAATACAATATTTTCACTTTTTTTTCTGATTCAATCCTTGAAGCTACACTCCTTGCAAGTTGATCCTCTAATGACTTATTTGCCCTTATCAAGATAGGAATTATGTCTGTACATCTTATGCACACATTAGATCTTGTGGACGAAACACAATCAAACCATATAAAGAAATCACATTTTTTGCCCTTAGTTAACAAAAATATAGAGTTTATGGTCAACAATTGTTGATGAATTCCAACTTTATTTGCAATTTCACTAACCTGAGATGCACAATTATAGAACCTCCGACCTGGATTTTTGGTGGTCCTTGATGTTCTTAGAATGGCTTCTTGACCACAAAAACAATAAACCTGAGATCGATTGCTTCTGTTACTAGATGTAGTGGTCCTCGATGAGATTTCTTCCATGGTGAAAAGGAGTTTTTATTGAAAACAAAACTACATATATAAGTATATATATATATGTAGGAGGGTTTAGAAAGGAGTTGTTGTACACATGCGTGTTACTAGCGTTTTAGGATATTTATATATGTCTTTGTATAGTAGCGTGTGGCAAGCGTAATAGACTCTTTTGAACAAATATATAACATATTTTAACCTAATTGATTACACGCATTTTTAACAAAGAAAGATGAGAACCATTAATCCATATTTACTATTCATCAAAAGATGCATCACAAAAAGTACCATTAATTACAATACACAAAGCATGTTAAGAAAGCATTTTAAGATAATCCATATTTACTATTCATCAAAAGATGCCACACAAAAAGTACCATTAATTACAATACATCACAAAAAAAAACCAAGACCAGCAAAGCTAACATCACCATCACTCCGCCTTGTCCACAGTCTCCGCCCCCATCTCCTTAAAACTCATGTTGGTTGACACCGTAGTTATGGTGTCAACCAGAGTCTCACACACTGAGTCGTAGCATTCAGACTGTTGTTTCTGATAATCAGCAACCATTGCTCGAAACTCATTGTCATCTTCAAACAACATGATTTTACATGAGTCGAAGGTCTTTGTTTTTTCGAATGCGAGTCTAGCCTTAATCGCTTCGACTGTCTTCAACAAATTGTCGTCTTTCTCTTTCTCAAGATCCATCATTGTTTTCACAATGGTCTTCACGGTTTTGTCAGAAGAATACATTTTTATTTTCTTTTAGAAACTGTTAGTGTGATTGAATAATCAGTAATTTAATGTAGTTAAGTTTGATTTGTAGTAAGATATAGTAACATCTAGTAAGATATAGCTTAAATTTAATGTTGGCTATCATTACCATAATATTTTTTCTGGCATTTTTGACAGGTGAGTATAATTGTGATCAATTAATTCTGACAGGTGATATAAATGCAAGTAATCTCTAGATTAAACAAAAACACATGAGACAAGTTTGTGCGTTTCCCAAGCGTGGGACACCCTTTTGTTTTTTTATTACAGAGTTACTATTCATCCGGTTGCATTTCCCAAGCATGGGACACCCTTTTGTTTTTTATTACAGAGTTACTATTCGTCCGGTTGCGTTTCCCAAGCGTGGGACACCTTTTGTTTTGTCTGTGAGCCTTTTGGTTATATATACCTACACCACATTTGTGAAACTCATATACCTACGTAACTTTAAATTATTTACATCTTGAAGAGGATGTCTATATGGTTCAGCCCGAAGGTTTTGTCGATCCACAAAAGCCTAATAAAGTATGCAAGTTAAAGAAATCAATCTATGGATTGAAACAAGCATCTAGAAGTTGGAATCACCGTTTTGATGAAGAAGTCAAGAAATTTGGATTCATCAAGAACGCTGATGAGGCTTGTGTGTACAAGAAAGCTAGTGGGATCATAATTACTTTCCTAGTATTGTATGTTGATGACATACTTTTGTTTGGGAATGACATTCCAACCATGGAAGGTGTAAAAGCCTGACTTGGGAGTTATTTTTTCATCAAAGATCTTGGTGAAGCCGCCTATATTTTGGGAATAAGGATCTATAGGGATAGATTAAGGCGGTTGATAGGTTTGAATCAAAGTGCATACATTGACAAAATCTTGAAAAGGTTCAAGATGGGCAACTCTAAGAAAGGTTTCGTACCTATTCAAAGAGGAATAATATTGAGTGCTTCTCAATGACAAAATGAATGGAATCCCATATGCATCGGCCATAGGATCCATCATGTATGCATGATATGCACTAGACCGGATGTGTCATGCGCTTTGAGCAAGACAAGTCGATACCAACAAAATCCGGGAAGTAGCCATTGGATGGCGGTAAAGAGCATATTGAAACACCTTAGAAGGACTAAGTATATGTTTCTAATATATGGCTTTGGTGAGGAGGAACTCGTTGTAAAGGGTTACACGGATGCGAGTTTCCAAACTGATCGAGATGATTCTCGATCACAATCGGGATATGTTTTCATTATGAATGGTGGTGCTGTCTCTTGGAAGAGCGCAAAACAAGATGTGGTAGCCTTGTCCACCACTGAATCTGAATACATCGCCGCCTCATTGGCAGCTCAAGAAGCTGCATGGATTAGAAAGTTCGTGGCCAATCTAGGGGTAGTCCATACCATTCGGGACCCTCTAGAGATCTTTTGTGACAACGAGGGTGCGATTGCTCAAATCAAGGAACCTCGTGCACATCAAAAGACTAGGCACATTGAGCTGAGGTTCAACTACATAAGGGATGAAGTTGAAAAGGGAAAGATATGTATTCGCAAAGTTCACACTGATCAAAACATTGCGGATCCACTCACGAAGCTCCTTGAAAGGCCGAAGCATGAGGGTCATACTTGCGCCTTAGGACTTCGATATTCTAGTGATTGGATTTGATCTATTTTGTATTTGGATATCAGAACAATTGTTATTTTGACTCATTCATATTATTATGGTTTATGATTATGACATTTGAGTTATGTTCCATTTTAGCATGTTTAAATCGGTGAATAAGTTAATTATTCTAAATGTCCGTAGTCGTTCATATTTGTGGGAACAAGAATGAAGGTAAGACTATTATGAACTTGGATTGGTAGATATTCATAGGATATGAATATAGAAAGGGTTGCTGCCAAGGTTCATAGATATTTATGGGATAAATATTGGACTGACCCGCCCTCAATTTTACTGCATGGAATCCTTGTGATTTGTGATCATAAGTAAATTTGAGTAAAGGCGAACATCATAGTATCCTCCGACCTGAGATACATATTGGGTCTTGATATTCATCGACTATTATACTATGACTTAGTTCTTCGCTGCTCTGAAACATGTCAGTACATAAGGCTGAGCTCAAGTGTAGTACAAGGTGATAGTGAGAGACGTATGTAGTCAATAGGGGATTTGTCCCTCTTATTCTTTGAGAGTGAGATGTCTAAGGCCTGCTAAGTTAAATCAACAAAGAATGATCATTCTGTGTCTTTGGATTTGACATGACATCCGTGACAAAAGGATAAATGATAGATTCACCTAAATCATTTCAAGTAAGGGACTTGAAGGGGATGATGTTATTGAATGGCACTTCGTCATACGTATTAGGGGTAGTAAACCGTTGTTAGGCGGTATTTGCTATTTGCATCAATCTTCTACGTATCTTGTGCAAGTGGGAGATTGTAGGAATCGGTCTGCCCAAGACACATATTAGAGTTGATGTGGCTAGTACGTTATGATCCAAGTCGGGTCATACCCAATAACAAGCTAGAAAAACACCATAATATTTATTGTAGATATGATCTAACAAGTAAATATTAGCACTCATGATATTTAGAAAATGGGTTTCTAAATATTCGCACTTGAGGAATCGATAAATTATATGGATAATTTATTTAGAGAGATTATCTTATGATATTATTTAAGTTGGTTAAATGATATATATATGATAATGGCTGTGGTATTTTGCATAAAACTTATGGCATGTTAAAAGTGTTAAATGTCACAAAGTTTAAATAGACCTGTGACTAATACATAGAGTATTAGTCCTGTGAACTAATACATAGAGTATTAGTCCTGCGACTGGTATGTGGAATATTAGTCCTGAGACTAGTACATGGAGTATTAGTCTAGTTCCAGGAGGAAAGAGAAATTAATTTCTGGTAGGACCAGCCCACTTTGGTGGGGGGGGGGGGGAATTCCCACCCTTTTGTTTAAAATCTATTTTCTCTTATTAATACTTCTTGGGACAACAAACACAACCACTCAACCACATTAGATGCATTTTGTAATCTCTCTCCTCTCTCTCTCTTCTCTCTAAAAATCGTTCAAGGAAGAAGAACACAAGAGGGTATCTTTCAAGTGCAAGAGTGATTAAATCCTAGCAAGGTGTTTGTTGAAGGCTTGGAGGGTATACAAGCTTGAGGGTCTTCTCCATTGAAGGCTAGCCATTCAAACCGTCATCTCCTTCATCTTCTTGCCTCTTGAAAGGTTGTATTACATAAACCCCCTATGGTTGATAGTTTTGGTATGCATGTAATTCGTATATGGATCCGGGGCTTGGGTTTTACATATAAAACGGGTTTTATATCAATCAATATAACAAGATTTAAAACAAATTAATCCGCTGCATTTTTCATATAAATGGGTTTATATGGCTTTGATAATCTTGTTAAAACCCAACATTTATATATGATATTTTCTTATTATCTTTCCAAGGAAAAAATGAAGAACCACACACCTGCAAAAGATGGACGTGCTTTGGTCAATCCTTTTACGGTTGTAATGAACAAGGAGCATGATGGCTACCTTCGCCTTTATGGCAAAGGCGTAACTAAAAAAATGATGAAAAGAATAAATGCTGGTGAGGAACCATATACGATTACGGGGGGACTTATGGAATCATTAAATGCAAACATTGAAGTTGATAAAGCACAATTGCTTGATATCCGAAAAGAAATGGAAGAGGACCATTAAAGGAAAAAAAATGAGCTAGAAGCTATGCGAAAAGACATTGACCGCCAACGAGCAAACTTGGAAGCTATGATGCAAAATATTATGGAAAAGCTACCTGGTGGAGCTCAAGATCGTAGAGATGAGTAGGAGGTTTTAGTTACTTTTTATAATTTTAGTTGACAACTTTATTTTGATTACGTTGTTATTTGAGATTAAGCATATGGTAAATTATAACATATTATTGTCTATTATATTTATGTTATTATTATGTTGGTGTAAATGAGATACCATTACATATTAATAGAATTTAGCATTTCAAATAGAGTTGCATTTGTGTTTAAAAAAAAGGTTGCATTTTTTGTTGCTAAAAATCATAAAAAAGTGTTGCGTTTGAATTAAAAAAAGGTTGCACTAATGTGTAGCAAAGGTTGCTTTTGACATTGCAAATGTTGTGTTTGTATGTTAGAAAAGTTGCATTAAAAGTAATAAAAAGTTGCATTAGAATGTCAAAAAGGTTGCATATTAAAAAGATTGCATTTGAGTAGTAAATGCAACACTTTAAAAAAAAGTTGTGTTATCTATTAAAAAGGTTGCATTAGATCTAATAAAACTTCACCTAATGCAGCCCTTGATTAAAGGTTGCATTATGCAACTTTTTTTAGGCCTAGCGCAACTTTTTACCGGGGTTGCAATAGCTTCATTTTCTTGTAGTGCATGGAACTTCATAAATATGATATGCTAACTAAAATGAGCAGAAGTTAAGCATGGTTAATATGTACAAGCAAGTTATATAATTATATATCTATATCAAGGACTACGTAAGTCCTGCATGAAGCCTTGCCTTACGAGACCCGACACTCCACCGACCGAGACTGGGGAAGTGGCCACCAAAGGTAGCAAGGGGTGTATATTATATATATGTTGTTCCATAAGTTTAATAATATGATATTTAGAATCAAGTATTATGGTCAGTTTGACTTTTGAAAGTCAAACTGCCAAGAACAAAGAAAACACCTTAAAACTCTTGAATTTGAGAGAGAAGATGAAGTATGAGCAGGGATTAATGAAGCATGAGGGTGGGTATATATAAGATAAGTTTGAAAGGGTCAAGCATGAGTTCTAATATGTAAAAATTTGGATTGGATAATAGGATGTAATGCACAAGCAACAATCAAACAACCTGTTGGTCTATAGGGGATCACGCTACGCGATGGAAAAGGGTCGTCACCCATCGTGTATCGCGATGGGGTGGGCGGCCAGACTTTCAAACTTTGTAAAATTTACAGTTTTGCCCCTGGAGTTGGTTTAAAATGTTTTTAAGGCATTTTAAGGACCGAAAAGGATGTTTTTGAGACTCGACAAGTATAAAACAATATCGTAACATAAAATCCATCATTTTGATTATATCGAAGGTTTCGGTTTACAAAACGGGTCGGTTTACATGATAAACGAATATAAAAACGAATACAAATATGACCCGAAATTGACGAATGTCACAGTTATACTATCTTTGTAGATAGAAATCAAATCAATTCGTATTCCCTCCGATTGAAAAACCGTTCCCTCCACAACATCATCAGTTCACCGCTTATAGAATTACGGTTCCCTTTGGATTTTGTTCAATACTTACTTTCTTTCGTTACGCTTCATTATGCCTCTTGTTTCCCCCCTTACAATATGATGTTCATGGATTCTTCAATGACTTGCAAGAGCACCATTTCAAATGCAAGTTAATTTGGCAGATCGATTGGGGCTCCCATGATTATTTTTTGTTATTTTCTAAAATTTCAATGACTATATAAACTCTCAATGTGTTCTTCCCATCTGCCTTTAATTTCTTTACCCTAACAATCATGTTTCTTGATTATAACTTAGGGGTTCGTCATACTTGCATCATCAAGGCCATGAGGATAAACTCCTATCCCATCCCATTCCCATGGTATAGTGTAAAAGGTTTGACTTTAAACCAACCATTTTTTCCAATTTGTTTTTCATCATAAAAATGATTACATTGTATAATGGGTGTAACGTAATAAGAATGGAGTTATTTAAAAGGAGGACTATGTATGGATAACTAACATCCATCATGTCATGACATGAATCGGTTTGTGTTTAAAACTATCAACAGCTCGCAATTTAACGCATAATCAGTGTCAGAAAATTTTATTAGCCCTGGTGATTGTGGAGAGAAGATACCAATGGCTTATAATTAATTGTCATGTTGATAAGGTTATGATACTTCTGGTTACTTTTATAATATATTTACTATTGTTTTTATAATTTATTAAGAAAAAACCTCATACTCATCTTGTTGTATGTAGGTTGATATGATTGTTGTTACTAATGGAAGTAGAATATCAGGTCATGGAGATTTTGGATTTCAAGGAATTGGTAATGTAATTAAAATTTTTGATTTATATGTTGATGCTGTAGGAATTAACCCTAGAGTAATTATTTTTCTTTCTAAGATTATTATAGAGGGGTAAATTTTTGACACGAAGCGAACCTAACTCGACATTCGAACTGAATTAGATTCGAATAATGAGTTCGAACTTGGGTCTTTATCAGAACTCAATTTTGAATTTGGGAATCCTGAACCGACCCGACCCAACCCGAATGGCGTGAATTAAATAATATATATCTTTATAAAATTAAAATTTTAATTTCATTTGTATCTTGTTTTTTTCTTTTTTTTTTCTTTTTTTTTTTGCTAATTCATTTAAAATGCTATTGAAATTCAGTTTTAGTTTTCAAAACAAAACCCGGTTTGAAAAATCTGAATAAACCTAAAAGTGACTCGATGAACTCACCTAACTGAAACATATAGCATCAAATTATTATTTTTTTGATCCCCCATTATTGTTAGGAAATCTAATCTTTTTTCGTTTGTTCTCTACTTGTCTTTGTACATTACTCCTTAGGGTCAATCTGGACTTTTTAGTCAGTTTTGACTGTTTCTAGGGTCAAAATTGATTTATGGACAATGTTGAATTTTTTTTCAATGTTGACATAGCCCTGGAACTAATAGACAGCCTAATACTAAAGTCCAAAGAAGTTGGTAGATTGTTGCTATTGCTAAGAAGTGGGTTTGGGATTCAAGCATGCTTAAAAACAAAGAAATGCCAAAGAAGAGAGGCGTTTATTGGATTCAAGGAATCCTTTTTGTTTGATATTTTGAATAACTGTTTCTTTTCCTTGTGTCTTTTTGATTTTGTAAATTGTTTGCGTAGGTTCCGTTCACTTTATTAATTTTTTTCACCGCAGCAACGCGCGGGTTTACTACTTGTAAGAGAATAACAGTAACCTGACCCAGATCTAATACGTATAGAATAAAACTAAAGGCTAACTCGCTTTGGGCCTTAGCAGCTGGTCAGGGCTCAATAGAGAACACATTGCTGGATTTGGGCTACTCCCGTGCTCTTATTAGCAACTAAGTTAGAATCCGTATAATACATGGAATGAGGTAATAAAACAAAAACGACGAAAACTAAAATAATATAAATAGTTACAAACATTTTCAATCCTTATAAATAAAATTAAGATACGCATAGGAATAAACATTAACAAAAATCGTACACTAATAAATAAATTAAATATTATATAGGTAACTTAAATATATAATTCATAATTCTATAAATACCTGTTTGTATATAAAATTTGTAGTTATATTATAACATTACCATTATTATTAAAAAGATTAATACTTTAAATTCATTTCTACTTTCTAATATTCAAAATATAATGAAGTCCATATCTTAAAATTGAGCAATTACTTAACTGTTGGAATCCATGCAAATTTGCTCCATCACATTCAATAACTAAATTATAACCAGTTAATTAACATAACTGATCATGTTCCTTTTAATGAAATCTTGATTTGATATGCTCTTGAATCATATATCCATTCCTGTATAACTTGGCTTTGGTTGCTAGTTACTTGAGGGTTGAGGCTAACTTTAGCTTCCATCGCTATTGTACACCAAATCAAATTGCCATAAAAAAACAATGTGAGAAATCAAAGAGTAGTATAATACACAGCAGTATAAATAAACAGCTTGCATACGGAATTATGTGTTTTCTTCAACTAAGTAACAAAGTTCACTAATTTTAATTTGAAGCAACAAGGGCGAGTCAATCTTACTACACCTTAATGACAAGAAGATGGTGCCACGAAACGAATGTGCAGGGAACCACAACTGGCATGGTAGAGTTGTTTGTCACATAATACATTTCCTTCCAACTTATTATTTTAAATTCCTTTATTTATCCTAAACCAAAAAGAAAGACGTAGTTGCCGACTTATATCATAGGAAGGCAGTAACCATTCCAAGAATACACGGCAGTCGGCAGACTCACCCGATCAATCAAATCCCATTGCCCATTCCCGTAATATTGAAACACCCATATGTTTATCCAAACATTTGAAATCTAAATCAAGCCCAACTTCCCATTATTTTCCAACCAATTCGATTATTTAACATATGGCATCAAATATGATCACCCATATGACAAACATACTTGATTTATAATACAAAAGGCTTTCTAAATAAATTTTCTATGCCAAATAGTTAACTAAAAATATTTTAAATTTTAAAGATGAACATTACAATTTTAAATGCAACAATATTAGGTGTGTCTGCGCGCTGCGACGGGGACGTAATGGGATTTTGGTCGGTATGAGTTTGGTTTGCGGTGATGCAACAAGGATTAGGTTTAGATTCATAGGAAGCGGTGATTGTAACATTTCGGGGTTTTCTTTGTTATTCTTGTAATCGTTACCCGAACCGTTTAAGGGTTCGGGTCACTCGTTTAATAAAAAACGTCGCATTTAGTCAGTATTTATTTTCTTATAGCTTTATTATTTATTAAATTTAGTTAGTATTTTATTAAAAAAATCCAAAACCTAACCCACCCTCCTGGTCCGACCGGCTGACCCAAACCCAAAACCCGATCCGGCGCACCCCAAACCATTCAAAATCTTCAATTCCCGCTTGTTTATGATCAACTAATTTAGGCATTTGGCATATTCCACCCAAAATGCGTTTGACCGACACTCTAATCTTGGTAAACAATACGTAATTGACAGCGAATCCCGTGATTCTTGAGCCACGACCTAATCATCTTCATACCACTATAAATATGTCACCATTTTTCAATTAAACTTGCACACATATCCCAATTACCTCAAGAACCAAAGCCCTAACGCAATATTATCAAACAAGCTCGTTCCTATCAGTTTCGAGCCGTAAACCCTAGTTCTTCGTTCCCCGTCAATCCGCCACCATATCTGGAATATTTGTCGGTGAACCTCGGGAAGCTTGATCGTTTTCCATCCTAGCCTATTCTTTTATTATCTCGTCTTCGTTTATCCTACTCATTAAAAGTAAGTAAATTCACATCCCCCTTTTTACCGCTTTACAATTTTGGGGGCGTTATGCGTTCAAAATCAATTTATTGTTTTCACTACAATTTCGTTATATGCATAATTGTAATTGCTCGATTATTTATTATGTGCGAATATGACTATGTGTTTATTTTTATGTTGGTTGGTACCTCATCTTCATCCTCATCCTCGTCCTCATCATCATCCTCATTAGTATGATCATATGCCGTCGAAGTAAACGGTTATCATTGCGATCCGGTTGAAAAGATAACTTTTATTTATTGTTTACTAGTTGTAATGTACGATTATCACATGGAATTGTCTTTTATTATTATATATACTCAAAAACCGTGGTTTACTTTCTCACCTTTATGTTGACAAAAATATATAATTTCACGCATGACGCAGGTAGCTTTATCGGATGAATCAAGTATTGGAAGTTAGATGAGACCTTAGGTTGCTTGATGAATGAAGAACAATTTTATTTTTAGTTATTTATGTTTCGAATATTTAAATGTAACGGTATTTCTTTTGAGACAATGTTTGTGCTTTTGAATCTTGATATATGAATGAATAATTTAGATATTGACACGTGTATTTTACTTAGTGTCTTCTGAGCTTTGATACAATCAATGTCGCGCCCCGTCATGTTCCGCCGTAGGTTGGGGTGTGACAGATTGGTATCAGAGTCGAAGGCTATAAGATAGGTGGTTAGACGTAATGACCTAGTAGCATGCTTAGGGTCCTTATATGTGCACCCTACTTGTTTAAATTTTTGTACATAGCTTAGCATATTTATATTGTGCACCCCTCCCGATCATGAAGTAGAATATAGGATCGATCTTATGCATGGAACCGCACTAATCGCCAAGGCCTCGTATAATTTAGCTCCAACTGAAATGAAGTTATTGAAGAAACAACTCGACGAGCTACTTGAGAAGTGATTCATTCGACCGAGCTCATCGCCATGGGCGCACCAATACTTTTCGTCAAGAATAAGGACGGAAACATGTGTATGGGTATCAACTATCGAGCTCTAAACAAAGTTACAATCAAGAACTGATATCCACTTCCTCGAATCGACGATCTTTTTGACCAACTTAAAGGTGTGATCTATTTCTCTAAAATCGATCTTCGTTCTAGTTATCACCAACTTAAGGTTCAATCTGAAGACATTCCTAAAACCGCTTTACGAACAAGGTATGGACATTATGAGTTCACAGTCATGTCATTTGGTCTCACTAATGCCCCAGCCGTGTTCATGGATATGATGAATCGAATTTGTAAGCCTTACTTGGACAAATTTGTTATTGTGTTCATTGACGACATACTTATTTACTCTAAGTCTAAGGACGATCACGAAACTCGTCTCCGAACCTTACTTGAATTACTTAGAACCGAGAGATTGTACGTCAAGTTCTTAAACTATGAGTTCTGGCTTCATGAAGTACAATTCCTTGGACACATCATAACCATGAATGGTATTCAAGTGGATCCCGCTAAGATTGAAGCTATCTCAAAGTGGGAAATTCCAAAGTCGCCAACCAAGATCCGAAGTTTTCTAGGTTTGGCCAGCTATTATCGTAGGTTCATTGAAAATTTCTCTCGTATAGCCGTTCCCCTAACTTCTTTGACTCACAAAAACATCAAGTATGAATGGGGAACCAAACAACAAGAGGCGTTCGATATACTTAAACAAATACTCACCTAGGCACTTATAATGGCCATGGCAGAAAGTACTGAGGATTTTGTAGTCTTTAGTGACGCGTCTCACTCCGGTTTGGGATGCGTACAGACGCAACACAAGAAAGTAATCGCTTACGCCTCTTATTAACTCAAGGTACACGAAAAGAACTACACAACTCACGATCTTGAGTTAGGCGCCATAATCTTTGCGCTGAAGATATGGAGGCACTATCTCTATGGAGTCAAGTTTGTCGTGTTTACCGATCATAAAAGTTTGAAACATATTTTTGAGCAAAAAGAACTCAACATGCGTCAAAGGCGCTACATGGAAACTCTGAATACTACGACTTTGAAATCATTTATCACAAAGGTAAGGCCAATGTCATGGCCGACACCCTAAGTCGTAAAGAACATGAAAAACCAAGAAGAGTCCGAGCTTTAAGGCTAGAGCTTCAAATGATCTCATCAAACAAATCAAATCCGCTCAATTTCAAGTAATCAATGAAAATAAGATCTCCGACAAAAAATGTAATGACACCATTGAGTCTCTAGTCAAGGGTGACGATAGTATCCTTAGAATGGGAAACCAGATTTAGGTATCGATCGTTGGGGACTTGCTTTAAAAGATAATGAAAAAATCTCACATGTCCAAATACATGATGCAACCCAGTAGTGACAAAATGTACCAAAACCTAAAGCCAAACTACTGGTGGAATGATATGAAAAAGGACATCGCTTCGCATGTTGTGAAATGTTTAACTTGTTAGAAATTCAAGGATGAACACCAAAAGCCCCCAGGATTGCTTCAGCAACCCGAACTTCCTATTTGGAAGTGGGAGTTAATAACCATGGATTTCATCACAAAACTACCGAAAATCACTCAACAACATAATGCTATTTGGGGTATTGTGGATAGACTCACAAAATCCGCACACTTCATACCAATCAACGAATCATACTCAATGGATAGATTAGCGCGTATCTATCTGAACAACATCGTTGCTTTGCATGGAGTACCATTGTCTATAATTTCTTATCGAGACAGCCGATTTCATGTCTCAATTCTAGAAGAGTTTCCAACAAGCGTTAAGCACAAAGTTAAACTTAGCATCGCCTATAATCCTCAAACCGATGGGCAAATTGAAAGGACAATTAAAACGCTTGAAGACATGCTCCGCGCTTGTGTGATAGATTTAGGTGGAAGTTGGTACGACCATCTACCCCTAATGGAATTCTCGTATAATAATAGCTATCACACGAGTATTCAAGCCGCACCGTTCGAAGCGTTGTATGGTCGAAAATGTAGAACGCTTGTGTGTTAGTCTAAAATAGGAGATAATCAATTGTCTAGACTCGAGATAGTCCAAGAAACCACCGACAAAGTTCTACAAATCCGCGAATGACTTAAGACGGCACACGATCACTAAAAGAGTTACGTCGATGTCCGTTGTAAAGGTGACAAAGTTTTATTAAAAGTGTCGCCATAGAAAGGCGTTATTCGCTTCGGTAAGAAAGGAAAGGTAAGTCCTCGATTCGTTGGACCTTTCGAGGTAGTTGAACGACTAGGTATTGTTGCATACCCCGAGGAAATGCTAGGGATACACGAAAACATAGAATTCGTAGAACAACCAATTCAAATAGAAAACTCGAAAACAAAGAAAACTCGAAAATCATGAAAGTAAAGTAGGACTCACGAAGAGGCCCCGAATATACTTGGGAACTCGAATCAGAAATGAAGAAAAAGTACCCCCACTTGTTCTAAAAGATCTCGCGGACGAGATTCATTCCAAGGTGGGGAGGATGTAACATCGTAAAAGTTTCGGATCAAAAATACCATGTTTCAAAAGATAAAGGACCAAAAGAGCCAAGTTCCAAAGTTAAAGACTAAATTGTTAAATTATGATTTCCTGAACCATAGCAATACGCGATGGATCAGAAGACAAGACCATCGCGTATTGCTAAAGGCTTGGTTACAAGCCCAAGAAAAGGGCTATATGGCGATACGCGACGAGCTAATTACCAACGTCATCGCGATAAGCGATGATGTGGTCTGACAGGTGTGATGCGTGTTGCCACGTGTCAACCGGTGGCATTGTGCATCACCCCGTGTCCACCGGTGGCATGGTGCATCGCCACGTGTAACCACACGGCACCGTGTCCGCCATGTGGTGCCACGTGGTAGACCTATTTGTGACTAGACCGACCTATGTGAAACATACCATCGATCACCTCGATTTTCATGGCCAATTTCTCGTAATTTGTGCCACTAAAACAACAACATCCCGACATTCCAATGATGTTATCTCAAAGAAAGGTGCTGCCAAGAGACGTCCCGACGACTCGGCTCGTAAAGTGTGCCGACGTGTTAAGAAGTTGTGGTGCCTCGTTTTGCGTGTAA
The DNA here is from genome assembly GCF_021521415.1 of Bidens hawaiensis. NCBI lineage: Eukaryota > Viridiplantae > Streptophyta > Magnoliopsida > Asterales > Asteraceae > Bidens > Bidens hawaiensis. Next base: position 28,119 of record NW_027501759.1, read on the forward strand.
AGGAAAAGGTGTCGAAAGGAAGGTGTTGATCAAGAAGCGTTGGAAAACGAACTGGCGATGAAGTGCTTCTCAACTGTGTAGAGTTTTATTAGCCAGCCAAGGTAGGTATAATGCCCGACTAAAATAATAATAAATTATTAAAAGGCTTAAAACCCAAAGTTGAGGATATACTCGATACCTCGATAAATAAAAGAAAACATAACAAAGAAAAAAAAGAAAGGAATTTGAATATAATATCAATGTGATTATTATATAAATCTTTGTTATAGAATATCATTTAAGTTATTATGATTATTCTTAAATAATAAAGAAAAGAAAAATATACGTTTTTTAGAGTAGAAGAAACGTAGGGTTTAAAAGTAAAATAAGATTAACTAAAGGTTTATCTTATAAAAGAAAAGAAAATAAGTTAAAAAGAAAGAGTTTTAACTTATAAAAGAAAAGAAACAAATAATACTTTTAAACTATAGGGTTTAAAGTAAAAGGGGTAGGTTAACGTACAAATGAAATTCACGTGCTAAACATGAGAATCAAATAGAGTAATTATTTGTTTAAGTAAAGTAATTATGCAATTACATCATAGAGTAACTACATAGTTACTCTATGATGTAATTGCATAATTACTCTACTTGAACATATAATTACTCTATTTGATTCCCACATTTAGCATGTTAATTTTATTTGTATTTGATCCAAACCCTAAAGTAAAAAAAATATAATCGAGGTAAAAATTATAAAAAGAGACTAAATGTCTTAAGCCGAATTGTATATCTGACTAACAAATAGTTATATTCGTACTATAGGTGCGAAATAGCAAGAAAAGGGAAAGACCCTAGGATAGTGTATTGAAGCTGATCCAAAAAGAAAAAGGTGAATACGCCTTAACTTTACAAACTTGTTTAATCGAGTCAAAAAAATTAAATGAAAAGAATTACATGGGACTACGTGTCTCTAAAATGTTATAAACAAAAGTAAGCGCTAGCCCTCAGGCTATCGTGTACATTTGTTTGGATCCTTACATATGTGGTAATAAAGTAAGTGGGCACATCGCGCCACACTTGATCATGACCTCCGCCACGATGGGCAAGACTAAAGTTACGTACGAGTGTGACTGACCATGTGTATACGTATGATGCCTAATTAATGTCGAACGCTGCGGTGTTTGCTGAGGTGCTTCGTGTAGAGACTTCAGTTTATAATTGTTTTTTCTTTTAAAGCTTGATTATTCCAAAGACACGATGGGCCGGACCTAAGTTATGTCTTGAGGACCTAAGCTTGATTATTCACCAGCATGTGTTGCTGACGTATTTTCTAAACATTTTGCATGTAATCAAGAATAGTGCTTGGAAGCTCGAAGTGCTCAAGATATCCGATGGCTCGAATTGTTTTGTTAAACTTCAAACTATAAATGGTGGTTTTATTATAAACTAATCTTTTGTATAACCAAGTAATACATTAAATGGGCATTTTATAATCCCGTCTTTTGTTATGTAAATATTACATTTTAAATCCAGATAAATATAAGGCTTTCGCTTTTTAAATACGTAACTCTGATTTATTTATAATTGTGGTACCAACATATGCGTCGCACGCCTAGGCCGTGGTCTGGGGTGAGACAAGCTCTGAGGAAGAAGATGAGAGTGATGATGGTTCTTATGATGGAGGTGATCATGGTGATGATGGAGGAGATGGAGGACATGAAGAGTAGGTCGTCGATGCTGATAATGCAGAGGGGGGGAGAATCAACCTTTAAACCAACGTTTACCAACATCACCAGCCTCACCCAATATCCCACCTCAACAGCAAACCCCATCCCCATCACAAAACCAAGCCAATGAACCGCAAACCCCATCCGCACCACAAAACCAAGCCAATGAACCATAAATCCCATCCCCACCTATACAGACCCAAACACCACAAAGCCAACCCCAAAGCCTACCTCAAACCCAAATCCAACACCAGGACCAAAATCTTAACCAAGATCAAAACCTTAACCAAAATCAAAACCAAACCCAAAGCCTACCTCAAACCTAAATTCTAAACCAACCAATTATCCCAACCCAAGACCTAACATTCCATGAACCATATATTCCAAAACATATCCCAGCACACCTAATCAACCAGCCGAACACACCCTACCAATCACAACCCAAACCACACAACTGGCCAACCAACCTTTGAAATTATCCACACCTACAAATCCTTACCATTAGTCCAAAACATAAACCCATTACATCCACCAGCACAAATATATTTGTAAGCCCAACTCATGACACCATCCCAACCCATGAACTCATCCAACCCCAAACCAATATCCCTGAACCATTATCAGATTCTCCTATCCCCTATATATATATATATATATATATATATATATATATATATATATCTCAAAGTGTTAAAAATGATAAAATGTTATATAATCAAGTCTCGTAAGTAATGAAATTCTCAACCTCAAACACAATCCCAACCTCCATGCACGATTACTATATTTCGTCAATTAATTATACTTGCAACATTCACCCGATTCTTACAAATTTTACACCTTTTACCCCTGTAGTATGTCTTCTCGCCTCCTCAACCGTAACCATCGCATCGGCAACTCTGCCCGCAGCATGTCAACCCGCATTGCTAAGGGCATCGTAGAAGCCCTCCCAACGATCATCTCTCAATTGCAAACTGTGAATGCTTCTTCATCATCCATAACTCTGAACCCAATTGCTTACCCCCTTAAACAATTCAAGAGTGCCAACCCGCCCGAATACTTCAGTATCGATGGTGCTACCGTTCTCCTCCAATGGTTCGAAGAAATGGAGAGCATATTCCTCCATTGTGAATTTCCCGAGGACAAGAAAACCACTTACGCCTCGAGCATGTTTAAGAAGAATGCCCTCAATTGGTGGAACGATGAGAAGCGCACGCTTGGCGCTGAGGTTGCCATGGCCTTGCCATGGGATGACCTTAAGAAACTCATGCTCAAGAAGTTTTTGCCCGAAACATGAGCTTCGGAAGTTGGAAGAGAAGTTTTGGAATTTGAAACAAGAAAGTGGAAATGACACCATCTACAACAATCGTTTCCATGAACTGAGCCTTCTCATCCCTCACATGGTCACTCCCCTTGAACGTGCAATCGATAAGTATATCTCGGGTTTGCCTATGCAAATCAAAGACTCCGTTTTAAGTCGTGACCCTCAAACCCTCCATGATGCCATCACCTTAGCCGGTACCCTCACCGAGAACCACGTTAAGGCAGGGACCTGAGAAGCCCAATGATAAGCCCACACCTGAGCCCACTAAAGAAACCAAGCCCGAATCCTCTAAGCCCGAATCCTCCAAGAATAACAACCACAACAACTCATCTCACTACCGCAACAACAAGAGAAAACCGAACTCCCAAAATTATATCTTAGCCCAACCACAAGCCCAACAAGTCCCTCCAAACAAGAAGCCCTACACTGGCCCACACCCGTATTGCAACACTTGCCAACGCCACCACCCGGCCCAAGAAATTTGTCGGGTGTGCACCAATTGCCACTGATTTGGCCACCTCACCCAATATTGTCGAGAAGCACCTCGTGTGCAAGCCATCCCTCGTGCTCCAACCATTAACCCCGTTAGGGCTTGCTACAATTGCGGTGACCCAAATCACCTTCGCAACGCGTGTCCTCAACTCGCCCAAGTTCACCAAGCCTATGTTGAACCACAACCTTACTACACCTTCCAAGCCTATCAAGTGCAAGCTTATCAACCCCAAATACCCCAACTCATGGCTCCTCCAACTCTTTAAGCTCAACCCATGGTCATGCAAGCCTATCAAGCTCCAACGCATCAAGCTTCGACTTCTCAAACCCAAGCACCTCGATGAACTCAAGGCCAAGCTTTCACCATCAATGCTCATCAAGCCTGAAACTCGAATGCCATGGTGAACGGTACGTTTCTAGTTAACAAGCACCATGCTTCGATACTATTTGATTCGGGAGCCGATATGAGTTTTATTTCCTTTGATTTTGAATACATACTTGATGTGCCCGTTGTAAATTACCTAAGCCTCTCACGGTAGAGATAGCCAACGGTAGTTCGATCACTATTGACTACGTCATTCAAAATTGAACGATTACTCTCAATTGGAAAAGTTCTCTATCGACCTTATCCCTATGCAAATGGGTAGCTTCGACGTTATCATTGGTATGGATTGGCTCTCTCTCCACCATGCCGAAATTTTATGTTTCGAGAAACTCATTCGAATCCCTATTTTATGGGGGCATGATTCTAAATGTTCCCGGAGAAAGACCCTTCTCAAAGCTAAACCTCATGTCATGCCTCGAAGCCCAACGTTACTTACGCAATAAGTATGTCGCCTTCTTAGCCCACGTCACCACAAAATCCGATGAAGAAAAGAAACTTTCCGACATCCCGATTGTCCGCGATTTCCCCGAAGTCTTTTCCGATGACGTTTCTGGACTCCCTCCCATTCGTCAAGTGGAGTTCCGTATTGATCTTTTACCCAGAGCAAACCCCATAGCCAAGGCACCTTACCGTCTTGCACCTTTCGAGATCCAAGAACTCTGTAACCAAATCCAAGAACTCACGTAAAAGGGTTTTATTCGCCCGAGTTAGTCTCCATGGGGCGCACATGTCTTGTTTGTTAAGAAGAAGGACGGTACTCTTCGTATGTGTATCGAAACTGTGAGCTCAACAAGCTTACAATCAAGAATCGTTATCCTCTTCCGCGTATCGATGATCTCTTCGATCAACTTTCAAGGAGCCGCATGTTTCTCTAAGATTGATCTCCGCTCGGGTTATCACCAACTCCGTGTCCACGAAGATGACATACCCAAGACCGCCTTCCGTACTCGTTATGGCCACTTTGAATTCCGAGTTATACCTTTTGGTTTGACTAATGCTCCTGCCGTTTTCATGAATCTTATGAATCGTGTTTGTAAACCCTACCTCGACAAGTTCGTGATGGTTTTCATCGACAATATCTTGATATACTCTAAATCCGAGACCGAGCATAAAGACCATTTGCGCGCCATTCTCGACTTGTTACGAAAGGAACAACTTTACGCTAAGTTCTCTAAATGAGAATTTTGGCTAAAGCAAGTTCAATTCTTGGGACACATCGTTAACGACAAGGGTACTCACGTTGACCCCGCAAAAATTGAGGCCGTTAAAAATTGGATGACCCCGTCCTCTCCAATGGAGGTTCGTTCATTTCTTGGTTTTGCGGGGTATTACCATCGTTTTATCCGCAACTTTTCGAAGATTGCTTCACCCCTTACCGCACTAACCCATAAAGAGAAAGTTTACGAATGGGGTTCCGATCAGGAGGAAGCGTTTCAAACACTTAAGGACATGCTATGCAATGCTCCAATCCTTTCTCTTCCCGAGGGCAACAACGATTTTGTTGTCTTTTGTGACGCTTCCATTCAATGTCTTGGTTATGTTCTTATGCAACGAGACAAGGTCATTGCTTACGCTTCGTGTCAACTCAAGGTGCACGAGAAAAATTACACGAAGCACGACCTCGAACTTGGTGCGATCGTGTTTGCCTTGAAAATTTGGAGACTCTACCTTTACGGCACGAAATGTTTGGTCTTCACCACCATAAAATTTTACAACACATTTTCGACCAAAAGGACCTCAATATGGGACAAAGACGATGGGCCGAATTGTTAAGCGATTGTGATTGCGAAATTCGCTACAACCCCGGGAAAGAGAATGTTGTGGCCGATGCTCTTAGTCGTAAGAGTCGTGTTAAATCCGTATTTCTCCATTGTGTCACCATCCAATCTGACCTCCAATACCGCATCTTCGACGCACAACACGTCTCCGTCACCGAGGGTAACTTATACGACGAGATGTCGTGTGGCACCGAACTCCAACTTGAAACCAAACGTAATGGCTTACTCTATTATTTGGACCGTTTATGGGTTCCCGATCGTGACGATCTTCGCATGTTCATCCTTGATGAAGCTCATAAGTCACGATACTCTATTCTTCCCGGTGCGGATAAAATTTATGCCGATCTTCATACCATGTTTTGGTGGCCGGGAGTGAAGAAAGATATTGTGGTGTATGTATCTAAATGCCTCAATTTCTCTAAGGTTAAAGCCGAGCATCAAAAGCCATTTGGTTTGCTCGAGCCATCTCCGATCCCTGTTTGGAAATGGGAAGACATAGCCATGGATTTTGTTACCAAACTCCCCACTACTCAAAGTCGCAATGATAGTATTTGGGTGATTGTTGATCATTTGACCAAGTCAGCTCATTTCATACCGTTCAGTGAGAAGTCCTCCGTAAGCGAATTAGCCCGTCTCTATGTCAAGAACATCATTTGCCGTCATGGAACGCCGTTGACCATTATCTCCGATCGTGATGGTCGGTTTACCTCTCATTTTTGGAAATCGTTGAAAACCGCCTTGGGTACCCGTATCGATCTAAGCACCGCTTATCACCCGCATACCGATGGTAAATCCGAGATAACGATCCCAACTCTCGAAGATATGCTCCGCTCTTGCATACTAGACTTTGGTGGAAATTGGGATACTCACTTACCACTTGTAGAGTTTTCCTATAATAATAGTTTTCACACTAGTATTGGCATACACCTTTTGAAGCTCTCTATGGCCGAACGTTCCCCGATTTGTTGGAACGAGGTTGGTGAATCGCAAATCACCGGTCAAGAGCTTGTTCAAGAAATTTTGATCGAATCGCTCTCATCCGTCAAAATCTTATTGCCGCTCGTAGCCGTCAAAAGAGCTACGCCGATAAGCGCCGTAAACCTCTCGAGTTCAATGTTGGTGATCGAGTTCTCCCTAAAGTATCTCCATGGAAAGGGGTAGTTCGTTTTGGCAAAAGGAACAAATTATCTCCTCGTTTTGTTGGCCCGTTTGAGATTGTTGAAAGAGTTGGTAAAGTTGCGTATCGTCTCAATCTTCCCGAAGAGCTCTCCAATGTTCATCCAACTTTTCATGTTTCCAATCTCAGGAAGTGCTTAGCCGAGGGGAATCCCTCAATTAAGTACAAGTTGGTGAATTTATGTGCGTTATTGAGAAACCTGTTGAAATCGTGGATCATATGGACAAAGAAACCAAGCGTAGCCGCATTCCGCTTGTCAAATTTCGTTGGGAATCTAAACGTGGTCCCGAGTTCACTTGGGAACGTAAAGACAAGATGGAGTTCAAGTACCCGCGCCTCTTCGTTACGACTTAATTTAAAATTTCAGGATGAAATTTCCTAAAGTAGTGAATGCTGTAACATTTCGGGTTTTTCTTTGTTATTCTTGTAAGCGTTAACCGAACCGTTTAAGGTTTTGGGTCACTCGTTTAATAAAAAATGTCGCATTTATTGAGTATTATTTTGTTATAGCTTTATTATTTATTAAATTTAATTAGTATTTTATTAAAAAAAACCAAACCCTAACCCACCCTCCTGGTCCAACCGGCTGACCCGAACCCAAAACCCGACCCGGCGCACCCCAAACCATTCAAAATCTTCAATTCCATCTCGTTTATGATCAACTAATTTAGGCATTTGGCATATTCCACCAAAAACGCGTTTAACCGACACTCTAATCTTGGTAAACAAAAAGTAATTGACAGCGAATCCCGTGATTCTTGAGCCGCGACCTAATCATCTTCATACCACTATAAATATGTCTCCATTTTTCAATTAAACTTGCACACGTATCCCTCACTACCTCACGAACCAAAGACCTAACGCAATTTTATCAAACAAGCTCGTTCCCATCAGATTCGATCTCAACGTGAGCCGCAAACCCTAGTTCTTCGTTCCCCGTCAATCCGCCACCATATCTGGAATATTTGTCGGGGAACCTCGGGAAGCTTGATCGTTTTCCATCCTAGCCTTTTCTTTTATTATCTCGTCTTCTTTTATCCTACTCATTAAAAGTAAGTAAATTCACATCCCCCTTTTTACCGCTTTACAATTTTGGGGGCGTTATGCGTTCAAAATCAATTTATTGTTTTCACTACAATTTCGTTATATGCATAATTGTAATTGCTCGATTAGTTGTTATGTGCGAATATGACTATGTGTTTATTTTTATGTTGGTTGGTACCTCATCCTCATCTTCATTAGTATGACCATAAGGCGTCGAAGTAAACCGTTATCATTGCCATCATGTTGAAAATATAACTTTTATTTATTGTATACTAGTTGTAGTAATGTACGATTATCGCATGGAATTGTCTTTGATTATTATATATACTCAAAAACCGTGGTTTACTTGCTCAGCTTTTTGTTGACAAAAATATATATTTTCACGCATGACGCATGTAGCTTTATCGGATGAATCAAGTATTGGAAGTTAGATGAGACCTTAGGTTGCTTGATGAATGAAGAACAATTTTATTTTTAGTTATTTATGTTTCGAATATTTAAATGTAACGGTATTTCTTTTGAGATAATGTTTGTGCTTTTGAATCTTGATATATGAATGAATAATTTAGATATTGACACGTGTATTTTACTTAGTGTCTTCTGAGCTTTGATACAATCAATGTCGCGCCCCGTCATTTTTTGCATTTATTGTATTTGGGTAACTAAAAAACAAATAAAAAATTCTAGGTACATATGGGTAAGTGTTATCAGTGATTTATGGTTTATGGGTACTTGCTCTTAGAAATAAGATGGTAATGTAGAACTGGACGGTGTATGAGTAGTACCTATGAGTGCTCATTCTCCCTTTATAGATGGAAATTAATAGTTACGTAAATAGTCATTTAAATTAAAAATCCCAAGTACCAAAAATGTGGATACAACCATTATTTATACTTAAAAAACCAATATTCTTAATCTAAGTTACCTTTTGTGACTTTTTTCATTGACAAATTTATAAATAATTCAACCCAAAGAGTCGGGTAAACTTAGCTTTGAATACATTCATAATAAAACATAGATAAATTAAGGGCCTAGCAACGGAGTTGACAACATATTTGGAATTTTGAAAAATAAGAGAAAGTGAAACCATAAACGACGTCATGTTGTATAGAACAAAAGTGAAACCATGAATTAGTTATAATAACATGTGTTTGTGGTTCTATTAAAATTTATGTCAAAACTTACAAACGCGGTCAACATAAACATAATTTAAGGGCAAAAAATTAATATTTTTAGAAGCAGTGCAAACACCACGTAGTCCAAATCAAAAGTGTCAAAACTCATAAATCTTCTTTGTATCCACACTGCAACTCTAATTTCTTTCATAATTCCTTAATTTCCACCCTCCAAGGGGTTGGGGAAGGGGTGTCCAAGATGTTTACAAAGCTGACCAATCTCGTTATCATCCTCATTCTCCACGCAGAAAAAGTCATAGCTTTAACAAAGAAACTTATGTGAATAGTATGGAAAAATAAGGATTGAAACAAATATGAAACAATAATTAAGGAAAAACCCGAAGAACACTTATTTGAGGCTGAGTGGGAATTCAAAGCCATCCAAAGATCTCAGGTCGATGGTACATGGAATTAATAAAATATCACTTCAAGGACTTAGAGTTTTATAAAGAATATAAAAGCCCACGTGCACAATTATAAGATGGCCCCTTCAAACAAGAGAATTCAATCATTATCTTCTATACAAAAGATGAGAATTTCATTACACTAATACTAAACACACCGAACCCTGATTATACAACACCCCACTTACCGAACCAGACCCAAAGCAGCCTGAAGACCAATTTGACGACACCCATAACCAGAGTGACAACATTATAGTTCGTTATGGTGCCAACATTGGGTATGCAACTTTTTAAGATATTTGGTTTCAAAAGCAATTCAAAAATTTTGGTTGCGATTAAACTACATTATGGAACTGGAAAAGACCTTTTTACTAAATTCGTATTTACTCTAATTAAACATATATAAAATATAAACTAATGTTGTCACTTAATATGGGTATATTTTTGGCCACGTTATACATACATGGACCAAAACAATCAAAACAATTATATAAAAAATTGCAATATCTTAAAGTTGCATAAAAAACAAACTCATTTTTAACTCATATTCATGTCTTGGCTGCAGCATAATCTTTACCATTAGGAAAAGGATGCAGTTACTATTTGCCTTAGCTGTTTTCCGGTCAATCTATTTACTACAATGGGGACAATGCCATGGTGGTTTTCTTGAGTTCATATCCACATAGTTTTCAGAATTAAAACACTGCAACAACATAGGATAAGATATCACCTGTATCAAACCAGGCACTACAATAAAAATGTGAACTTGGTCAAAGTTACCAACATATGTCAAAGTTGATAAAGCTGACCTTGATTTTTTCTATCAGCATATCAGGGTTTTCCCCCCTAACTTAGCGTTGAATCACCTTTGTGTGAGACTGCTATTAAGGGGTTTGATGAGATGACTGAGAACCGGAAAAAGTCAAAGAATAGCTTTCAAGAAAAAAAAAAGTATCAAAATTTCATTCTTATTAGTAATTCAAATTTTTACAAACTGAGCCTAACATATATAAAGTGTTTGTATAATTTAGAATATACCGTATGAGATGTTATTTTAGGTCGGTGCACAGTGCATGCCAAAGCAGAACCTCCATTTCCAACACCAACGACTACAACTGAATTCAAGTATCCACTGGAATAACCCACCCTAAATACTGGAGCATCAATTTGTAGAATGTACAATTGCCATTGGTGTAGCATTTCCCCCGATCATATGAAATTAAGAAAGTGTTCGTAGTTACACACTATACTCTACACCTTTAATTACATTATAAGAATGATTAACCTAAACAACTTAATATTGTAGGCCACTTTTGATGTAATGTTGAATTTTCAAAAACTCTTCTCATTTATTTGTTAACTGATATTTTTTTTTTTTTGCTATAACTTCGGTTAATTTCGGTTCCAATATGTAGAAACATAGATATTACATCAACATAGCAGGTAGGCGGGCAACAAGCTGCGCCGCCACCCTTTTCTGAATTGCAAACCCTAACCTGCTAAAGACTCTTCTATAAACTGAGAAAATATTCATGTTTGTGTGAGGTATTGAGTTGATATCTAATACTATTAACCTAAAATTTAACATATCTAAACTTTTTTTTTCAAAAAAGAGAGATTGTTTTATGAAATCATTATAAATGAAGATGATGACAACAAGATATGTTATATGTTTAGATCTTTTGAACTCAATTAGTATTCATTAGATATGAAAAATGCAAAACAAATAGAGATACATTGATTAATCCACATTCAGAAATGAAACATACTTCAAATTAGTCTTCTGAAGCATGAGCAAATAAACAGAAATTACTAATTTTAAATAACCCTTAAAATTTCAAATAACTAACCAATTTAGTATGGTGAAGATGGTGTTGTGTTCATCAGCATGGCCTGTGAACACCGTATACCAAAAGCAGAAAAGAATCAACCATCAACAACGTCAAATGAAATATAACGAAACCCTAAAACCAAATCAAAAACTCAAGACCCTCAAAATATGTAACCCGGATAATAAAATGCATACCTTGCTCGTTCAATTTCAATAGAGAGTTTGCTTCAATTTATAAAGCACTCATTGGCTGGTACGTTCATCATTCAATCATTAAGTATTATGATTGTACCTGAAGAAACACAGATCCAATCCCCGGGTATGGGTTCTGGATCTAATGAGTCTACAAGGTAGGATATGATAATTACGACTAAGATATGAATATAACTTCCCAAAGTCCAGTGATCGGAACCTGCAAAACAGACACCGTGAGTCTCGTTACAGAAAGGACAAGAGGGGGGGTCTTCCTGTAACCACCCTCCGGCATGAGAATCAGTAACCTTCGTAATGGAGAAAGTACTGAAGTATAAAGACTAAGTGTAGTCAGAATATAGGTGAGTGAATGAATACCTCATACCGTTTGACAAGGTATTTATAGCCGAAGGATGATGGAAGATGATTGGGGCAACTGTCCTCTTCTAGAAGACCTTTGATAACCGCTTAAACACGTGTCCTCTTGTGATAGGTTGAGCTATACGTCTCATGTTCATGGGCGTAACAACCTGGACGCGTGTCGCCAAATGATAGGACGAATCGCACCCTGGCCATGTGCACGGTTATAACAACCTGGCCATGTGTCCTTTGTTCATTGGCTAATATGTCACGTATTCCCCAAGTAAGAATCATGAGCCTTCTTCTAGAGAGTACTTGAGTGGTGAAAGCTGTCCCGCTGGCATTGTCCTCCAGTTGTTTTATGCGGACAGATGTCTTGTCCTGCGGATGACTTTTGAGGATGCCCGAATGCTTCCATGCGTGTTATGAGGACGTTCCTCTTGTATCGTGATATGCGGGTGATCCATATGTCCCGCGGGTGGCTTATAAGAACATTCTCTGTGACCCGCGGGTGGTACTTAAGGGTATTTGGGTCTTTTTGATACCCTACCTCTATAAGTCCCCCCAGTCCAGTGTTTCTTCCGTGTGAAGTCTTTATGCGGGTGAAATTCTGGACTTAATGTATGTCGGGGATTTTTGTTATTCGGAGGTTAGGTAGAAAATATCTTCTGTTGGTATGGAAAATCATGAAAAAAGCACAAGTTGACCACTCGCAGGCGCGTGAACAGATGATGGAACGTTTTTTTGACGGCTGTCACTGTACCCGACTGTGCAACTTTTTCTCTTTTTTGAATTTCCCGCGTGACGTGGCAGTCACTGGTTGGGTAATGAATTTCTCTCTCTACTGTTCATATCCCGTCGCATTAACTGCGATGGGTATAAATAAGGAGAGACTCCTTCTTTTGGGAGTTTTATTGCTCTTTTCTTCTGATTGTCTCCATCGTTTTTCTGAATTTTTCATATATCTTTCTTTCAATCGTACTGTATTCCATTATAATGTCCAACGTACAGACTGAAGTCGACGAACTAGAAGTGTCATGGGATTATTCAGAGTATGAAAAGTTGCTGGAGACGTACGGTATTCCTCCTGAATGGGGACCGGAGTTTCCATCTTCGGGTACTATAGCCAGTTTCCCACCGCCTGGGAAGACGGCTCTGTATGCTGATTATATTGCTTATGGGAATTTCCGTTTACCCATAACAAAATTTTTTGAGAGATTTCTGACTGCTTATGGGATCCATTTGTCCCAATTGCACCTGCGTGCTATGATGCGAATTCGTCATTATGAATTTGTATTTATAGCACGTGATACGGTTCCCCACATAGTTCGATTCCCATTTTTTTACCATCTTACTAACCGTAATGGCTGGTATACGTGTCAAGGGTTTTCCGACCGAAGTCTTGGGTATGAAGGTGAAAAGTTACCTACAAAATGGCGTAGCAAATTCTTCTGGATATCTGAGGATGTGGTGCCACTGTCAATGGTTCGTCGTCTTGTGAATTCCGCCCTTCCGGAGGTTGTCACAACTGCTCATGAAGGTCATGAGTGGTATCGTATTCTTACCCTGGAGCCTTCACCCATGCGTGCCTTGCCGGAAGAAGCTTTAGTGTGGGCGGGCATGAGTCGTTTGTGGCCGACAGAGTTCATGGAACCTATTTTTGCGGATCTTAATGAGCGTAAGTTGTCTTTTATTGCCTTTTCATTTTTGTGAATACTTTTATGATCAAGTTTCTATCTTTTCAGGTCGGAGTTTGATGTTTAACGTTCTTTTTGGGAACCGGGGTTGTGTCCGCAAGAGTATCCGCGAGGCGGGGGACCGACCTATACTTGAGAAAACTAAGTCCCAATTTTTTTTCCGAAGAAGGTTCGAGCTGAACCTGTGACTTCGAATGCCACCTTTGAAACAGGTGCGTATATTCTAAACCCTTTTCCCCTTACTTCCATTACTTCCGACGGAACGCTTGCCATCCTATCATCAAGTGATGATGATGGGGATGTTTCTCAGTCTTCCGCTTCGAAAGAAGAATGAGACTCTGATGAGGGTGCTTCTGAATTTTCATCTGTCTCGTCTTTATTAGCAGAATTGGAGAAAAAGAGAGCTTTCTTAGCTTCTCAGACAGGTCGAACAGGTATGAAGGCTGCAAATGCTGAGGCGGGACCATCAAAGAAAAAACGAAAAATTCACCGTCCCAAGAAGCCGCAGTACAGCCTTGCTGACCGCATTGACATTGTTGAAGGTACATGTCATCTTTTAGATACTGTATTCTTTTTTATGGGTATTTTTGGCTAAGTATAACTTTGTTGTGTAGATCTGTTGATCTTTAGTGAGGATATATCGAAAAAGCTATCTACACTGACTCCTCAAACTAAAAGATGCTGAGATTACGTTGTCTACTCCACCGAGTGACCTCAATGTAGGGGGTTCGTCGACCTTTCCTACAACTGAAACTATCGTGGAAGATAGGGTGCCAACCCCGCCAGCCGATACTTCAACGGGGGAAGCTTAATCCAGTCTGAAACTGATACTAGTTTTGACTATCTTTTTCAGGCTGGGGGTGGTGCTGGTGATCAGCAGGACAATCCTGCTATAAATGAAGAAAATGTTAGGGATGTGGAGTCTCCTCCTCCACAACAGCCTTCCCCCCCCAGCTCGCTTTAAACCTACAGGTTCCCGTTATTACGGGGATACGGGCTTAGGGTCAAAACATGAGCTGTTTGTCCCTCCATGGGCCATTACTAATGGTTCTCGGTTTTCCCAACCGAGAACTTGTATGGAGTTTGTTGAACACTGCACACCCCCCGCTGAGATGGCATACCAGCGTGACCTTTCCCGCCATGATCTTCATACGAATGTAGCTTATCATCTGGCTAACGCCTTGGCCGGCAGCCAAGAGATTTTAAGTGAATGGCGTACGTTAGGTGGGAAGGTCGGTGAAGCTCGTCGAGCCGCTGAGGCTGCGCAGAAAGAAACTGAGGAATACCGCATTGCTGCTCAAACTACCAAATGGAAACAAGCTGATGCAGAAAATGCCCTCAAGAGTGAGCAAGATCGTATTGCTGATGCGGCACGTCGGTGGAAAGAAGCCTGTGAAAGGCAAAATGCCATTCTTGAGGTTGCCCGAGCCAAGACTCAAAAGGAAAAAAGATGACTTGGCCTGCGCTCAAGAAGCCAATTCTACTTTGGAAAATCAAGTGGCCCTTCAAGGTGCACGGATCCATGATCTTGAGGCGGAGCTAAAGTTGCAGAAGGAGCGAGTCGAACTTAAAGACCAAAGGGCTGCTGTAATTCAGACTGATTATGACTCTCTCCTTCAAGCTCATGAGGAAGCGACTGCGGAATCAAAGGAATTCCGAGCGCGGGCATAACGTTTGGAACAAGACCGTCAATGGTTCCTTATTCGGAGAGTTAACGCTGTAAGTAATACTTTATCCTTTGTTGTTTTACTCACGCTTTTGATATTGGGAACTTATGTTCTTGTCCTAACAGGTCATCCGCCATATCAAAGGAAGTAAAGAGCTGACTGACAGTTTTGCCAATATGATGGTTGCTTCCTCATCACTTGGGCGCGTTATGGGTTTTCATGAAGGGATGAACTATGCTCGAAGTAACCGCACATTCAAAGATCATCCGCTCTATGGCGTATACGTTAAACAAGATCGTGTTAACTGGGTTAAGGAGCATGACGCTTTAGTGTTCCCTCTACAGGATATACTTTCGGAATTCGCTTCCGCATATGAAGGCGTACAACTTTTGATGAACTATCTTGGGGAAGAATCTGAAGATGATTCTTCGGAAGATACGTCTTTGAAGGCTCCGGAAGACCCATCCTCCTCAAACCCTTAGGAATGGTTTAACAGTACTATAACTTGTAAACTTTTTCTTTTCCTTCTTGTAATTTTTTGGATAATTAATGAGGAATATTTCTTTTTCCCTTTTGTGATCCTTTTGCTATTTTTTTTAATATCTTTTGAGAAGAATTTTCTGGGATCTTCGACTTTTTAAAATGTTTGAAAGTTTGAATAACTATGGTGACGTGGCGAAGAGGGAAGCTTATTGAGGACAACTAATAAGACGTACGTGACGCTTTTGACAGCTTGTTTGTCATTATCTTGAATTTCCCGCCCGACGTGTCATCCATCTGGCGGTCCGCAATTTCTCTCTCCTATGTTACTTTATGGATCGCATTAATTGCGATGGGTATAAATACAACCCTTGTAGTTTCCATTTAACCTTTATCACTTCCAGATTTCCTTCAAACATTCAAGACTTAACACCATTCTCTGAGATTTCTTCC
Source organism: Bidens hawaiensis (assembly GCF_021521415.1). Taxonomy (NCBI): domain Eukaryota; kingdom Viridiplantae; phylum Streptophyta; class Magnoliopsida; order Asterales; family Asteraceae; genus Bidens; species Bidens hawaiensis. The sequence continues at coordinate 44,283 of NW_027501759.1, forward strand.
TCTTTATAAGTTTTCTTTATCTTTCTATTATTTAAATGGCTAAGGATAAGAAGAGTACCCCTGCCATTACCGATGTCATTGCCGGTCTTAAAGAAGAGGATTATAATGACATTGTTAACGTGTACGGGTTGACGACGGAATGGGAGCCGGAACGTCCTGCTAGCGGTTCTATCGCCACTAGTCCTCCTCCGAACAAAATGGTTGTATATGTGGACCATTTTACAACAAGGAACTTCCGGATTCCAGTAACAAAATTCTTTCAATCAGTTTTGACAGCCTATGGGATTCACCTTTCTCAGATCCATCCCTTTGGGATGTTGAGGGTTCGACACTTTGAATTCTGCTGCCAAACTCACAATCTTGATACAGTTTTGCATCTATTGAGAAGAAGAAGACTGTTGGTACGGAGTGGATCAGTAGTCTTCATGGTTGGAAACCAAAATTCTTCTGGATCCGAGAGGATGTTATTCTGTTTACGATGACAAAACGCAAGGCGGAGTCTCCTATGCCCGTGGTTCCTGCCTCCGCTCATGAGGATCTTCCATGGTTTAAGACTCTGACCTTGACCCCAACTCCCATGCGTCCCATCCATGAGGGAGCGATGGTGAGTGCGAAGATGAGCCGTTTATGGCCGTTCCCTGAGTTGGAACCATATTATGAGAAGACCGATAAGAGTGAGTTTGTTTATGGCCTCCGTCTTTTTCTTAATACGAATAATTTCTGACTTTATTTATTTGTATAGGTGAAGGTTACGCCTTCAGCACTCTGTTGGACAAGGAAGGGGGCATGATGGTGCGACGCCCGATTGATCCAAAAGATGGTCCCTCTCTGGATCGGACGAGTAACAACTTTTTTGTTCCCTACTGCCTTACGTCCGGAGCCATTGGTTTCCGAACCAATGTATGCTCAAGGTGAGAAGTATGTTGAAGAAGCCATACTTAAAGGTAAGGGCATTCTACAACCTCGACCTGTAACTGCCATGACTTCTAGTGGAGTGGTCGTACTCTTTTCGTCTAGTGAGGAGTCGTCACTTTGTGAAGAGGTTAGTTCAACTGAAGCTAATAAAGCTATAGACTCAACTGCAGGTCTTACCCGCCAACGAGCCGCAACTGATCAGGCGGCGGGCCAAGATGACGTTGACGCCACTGCGGAAGCTGAGGGTCTGGGACCTGATGACGTTACTACTGAAGGCAAACGTCCGGTCGTTGACGCGGGCGCCTCCAAGTTGGCGGGCAAGCGCAAGGTTAACCCGGTGAAGGTTGTCTCTAAGAAGAAAAAATCTAAAAAGACAAATCCTTCCGCTTTGGAAGCCCGGTTGGAACGACTTGATGCGGAAGACCCTTCGCTAGGTATGCAAAGTTTATCTTACTTTTTTATCTATTTTGAATTGGAAATTCCTAACCCACTGTTAATGCTTTTCAGTGAAGTTGGATAACCTTTCTGAGGGTATTTCTGGTTTGAAGGATTCACCTGTTCGTCCACCACCACCACCTCCTAACACCGCTACGGATCCGGTTATTGTGACGGACGACTCCCCATTAAAGAAGAAGGAGGCCGACACAACTGTTCTTGCTAAGGCGTCGCCTTCTTGTAATGTTTACCACTTCAGCGATCAAGGGGGCATAAGCACGTTCCCTTATGCTTCCCAAACCTCGCCTACTCCTGAGGAGGAAGACCCCACCCCTCATCAAGCTAATTGGTCCTTACGTCGGGATTCGACATTCCGTGACGTGGACGTATGATTTGAGTTCCTGGGGGAGTGTCTTCCACATGGTGAAAAGGAGAGACGTCGCCTCAGTATCCGCCAAGAATTACTGAACTCTCATTCTTATTACTTGGCGAATACTATTTCCACTACTCATGAAATAACCAGGGACTGGTTGGCGATGAATGAGCAATGGGACGAACTGGCGGTCTCTGCTTCCGACGCTAAAGCAGAAGCTCTTAAAGCTATAAATGAAGCTAGGGAGGCCAGCCAGGCCCTGGAGGCGGAGAAGGCTGCTCGGTCCGTTGTTGATGAAGCCAAGGTTGTTCTCCAGAAACAATTGGACGAACAAGCTAGATTAGTGGAGGCCCTTCAAGCTGAATCCGCGGCCAAGGATAAGCGCTTGGCTGATCTTAACGCCAGAAACCGCGACCAAGTCTTGGAATGCGCTAAACACAAAATGGAGCTTGTCCGGGCTAGGGCGGACCAAAAATGGCTGTTGGCGGAGGCTATTCCCAAGTAAAATGTACCTTTTACTTGTCATAAATAATCTAAGTGTTTTTAGAGTTACTTATATATGGTTGTTTTAACAGGTCATCGCCGATGTTCGGGCTAGCGATGAGCTTGGCAACTGCGTTGCTATCCTCCTGAAAGCTTCTAAACAAGCTGGCCGTCAACTGGGTTTCCAAGAGGGCTACTAGTTTGGCTCAACTACTAGGCTTCCTGAGGAGTATGTGTTGGCCGTCCAAGATACTGCTGCCATTCTGAAACAGAAATCAAAGGACTTTGATTCTTTGAAAGTTTCTTTGACAAAGCAGATATCCGAGCTTGCTGATAAGGAGGATAGCGTTCAGCAGTTAAAGACTCCTCTTGAGATTGATGGAGAAGATGAAGAAGAAGATGCGGGAGGCAATGATGCGGAACATGAAGATGCCACGCCCTAAATTCTTCTGTCCTTGTAACTGATCTTTTTTGCTTGTTGTAATCCCATTTGTGTAAATAAAGAAAGTTTAATTTTGCACCCGGTACACTTTGTTTATTTGTCATAATATAAGTGTTTGTAGGGTCTTCTTTGTATGCCAATAAAGGATTACATGACAATATAAGTCTCGAATAACTGAAATGAAAATTTTCATAACTAAGGCATAAGCCGACTTACAAGAAACGAAATTGCAAAGGTTCTTAACATCTAGTTAGGCGCGCAGGCCAAAAGATAAATCTACTAAATGTAGCATTTCCTCAGTTGGGCCCCATTCCAAGTTCTGGGATCTCTGTCCCGTCTAACCTTTCTAGTTTGTATGCACCTTTAGATAGAACTTTCTGGATTCTATAAGGTCCTTCCCAGGTAGGGGCCAACTTGCCCGGGGGTTCTTGTCCTGAGGCTTCGTTGCTACGGAAGACGAAGTCTCCCGCGTCGAATTCACATCTTTGAATCCGCGAGTTGTAATATTTTTGCAACTGGCGTTTATAATTATGCTCGCGAATTGATGCTAGTTCCCTCCTTTCCTCAAGGAGGTAAAGGTTCATCCGGAGTTCATGCTCGTTATCCTCGATCATGAGGACTCTGGCGGATGGGATCCCGATTTCGGCTGGGATCATGGCCTCCGTGCCATAGGTTAAACTAAAGGGGGTTTCGGAATTATTGGAATTCTTTTGGGTGCGAAAAGCCCATAACACATGGGGCAATTCATCGACCCAACCCGTCCTTTTAGTTCCTAATCTTGCCTTAATTCCTTCTTTTATGGTCCAATTGGTTCTTTCAACCTGACCATTCGCTTGCGGGTGGGCTACTAAGGTGAAGATTTGAGAAATGTGTAATTCTTTTAACCATTCTTGTAGTCCACTGTCCGCGAACTGAGTTCCGTTATCACTAACGAGTTCCAAAGGAAGACCAAACCGGCATATTATGAAATCCCATAAGAATTTCTTAACGCTTGCTGCCGTTATGGAGGCGACCGGTTTAGCTTCTACCAACTTCGTGAAGTAGTCTATTGCTATTATCAAGAATTTGACTCGTCCAGGAGCTTCGGGGAAGGGTCCCATTATATCAATCGCCCATTTCTAGAACGGCCAAGCCGAAGTGATTGGAACTAACTCGTTCTTTGGTCGTAGCGTGTTAGGTGCATGACGCTGACATGAATCACATTTTCTTATTTCTTGCACAACATCCAAATGCATTCCTGGCCAATAGTATCCGGCATCCATTAATTTGGCTACGACCATGCGCGGGCCAGCGTGAAGACCACATATGCCTTCGTGAACCTCTCTGATTAAATAGTTCGCGTCCCCAGCATCCACACATCGAAGTAGTGGTCCGAGTAAGGAACGTCGGTATAAAGTACCGTCATGCATTTGATAGTTCAAGGCTTTGTGTTTTATCTTCCGGGCCGCGGTTTTACCCTCCGGAAGTGCTCCTGATGACAAGTATGCCATGATGGGTGTCATCCAGGATTCTACTCCCGTTTGAATCACTAAAACTTGATGTTGCGGAATAGACGGGCGATCTAATATTTTTCGATGCGGATGTCCTTGGCAAAGTGTTCGAAGTTTGTTGAAGCCAACTTGCTGAGAGCATCTGCGGATTTGTTCTCACTTCTCTTTATATGAATGACTTTGTAGGAAGAGAATTGGAGCATCAAATCTTTTGTCTGTGACACATATGAAGCCATGATATCATTTTTTGCTTCATAGGTGCCATTGATCTGTCCCGTAATCAACATGGAATCTACCCGAGCTTCCAAATGTTTAACTCCAAGCTTTTTGGCTATCCGTAAGCCTGCCAAGAAAGCTTCTTATTCTGCCTCGTTATTGGTACTTTTGAAATCCAACTTTATGGCATATGTAAGCTCATGGCCTTCGGGATTGATTAGCCTGAGGCCTGCGCCACATCCCTCACTGCTTGAAGCTCCGTCCGTGAATAAAGACCAAATCTGTCCTGATTCTAGAGGTACTTGGGGTTGTTGCTCGATTAAACATTCTTTTTCTTTGTGATGCGGGACTTCTGTGATGAAGTCCGCCAATACCCGCCCTTTAATTGCTGGCCTAGGTCTGTATTTTATTGCGTGTTCACCTAGCTCGATGGCCCATTTGGCCAAGCGTCCAGACAATTCTGGTTTACTGAGGACATTTTTGAGCTTGTATCCGGTTAAAACATTGATGGGGTGCCCTTGAAAGTACATGCGGAGGCGACGGGCGGCATAGACCAGTGCCAAAACAAGTTTTTCAAGCATGGAGTATCTTGTTTCCGGGTTCGATAATGTTCTGCTGACATAGTAGATCGGCGTTTGAACGTTCTTTCGGTCTGTCAGAAGGACGGCCCCGATGGCAATGTCTGAAGCCGATAAATACAACGTTAAAGGTTCTCCCGCGTGAGGTGCTGTTAACGTAAGCAAGTCCATCAAACATTTTTTAGCCTCCAAGAAAGCTTGTTTCGCCTCCGCGGTCCATTTAAATTGTGCTTTCTTGAGGCAATTCCTTAGAGTTGAGATGAAAGGATGAGACTTGGCTGCATGATTTGCCAAAAAACGATTCAGGGCAACGAGTCGGCCATTGAATGTCTGAACCTCCTTGAGGGAAGATGGGGAAGGCATGCGGGCTATAGCTTGAACTTTATCTGGATTAGCTTTGAAGCCCGCATCCGTGACAATCACTCCCAGAAACTTTCCCTCTTCCATCCCGAATGAACACTTGACTGTATTCAGCTTCATGTTAATACTTTTCAATGTCTCGAAAGTCTCTTCTATATCTCTTAACATCTGGTCTTACTCAATACTTTTAATTACGAGATCGTCCATATACACCTCTAAATTTCGACCAATTTGGTTTTTAAACGCTATGTCCATTAATTGTTGATATGTGGCTCCCGCATTCTTTAGTCCGAAAGGCATCATTTTATAACAAAAGGTGCCTTGATCAGTGCGGAATGTTGTCTTGTCTTCATCTCCTGCTGCCATGCGGATTTGATGATAGCCTTTGTAGGCATCCAGGAAGCACTTGAATTTGAATTGTGCCACGACATCAACTTTGAGATCTAATCTGGCAGGGGATAACAATCCTTAGGACATGCTTTGTTTAGATCCTTGAAATCTATACACATCCGTCATATCCCGTTACTTTTGGGAACAATAACTGGATTGGCAACCCAAGTTTGATAACGGATTGGACGAATGATCCCAGCTTGTAAGAGATCTTGGACTTGTTCGTTCATTTCTTTTGTTTGCTCCGGACCCATCTTTCGTTGTTTTTGAACAATAGGCGTAAACAACGAGTTTACCCTTAATTTGTGTTCTGCAATGTTCCGCGGGACACCAGTCATGTCCGCGGGCTGCCATGCGAAAACATCAATATTTCTTGATAATAACTGTTTTAGGAAAGTCCGAACTATCTCGGAGATAGTCGGTCCAATTGTTACAGTTTGATCAGGAAAGTTTTTGTTCAAAACCCATTTTTCTTGTTCAGTCCTCACAGTTTGTTTCAGAATCTTGTTGGGTTTTGAGCTCTCGGTTGCAAAGCAATGCCGATTGACATGAATTATTGCTATGCCAGTGCGGGTTGGAACTCCTACTGCACCATGTGCTGTGGATGGGTGAGCATTGAAGTCACCAATTGCTTCTCTCCCCAAAATAATTTCATGTTTCGATGTTGCTGGCAAAACCAGAAATTCGACCTCCTCGGTCCTCGAATGAATTCCCTCACTTAGGGTGACCGGGAATTAAATTATCCCTCGCGGATGCATTATATCCCCTCCAAACCCAGATACTGGAGCGTGGATGGGTTTCAATCTTTCCTTATCTTCTTCGTCAAGCTGTTCGAAGCATTGTTCATACATAATAATGTCTGATGTACTACCGGTGTCGAAGAAGACATATTGGGAACGATAGTGTCCAACGAGAGCAGTGATGATCAGGGGGTTTTTGTTGTTCGGACCCCCTTTTATTCGTTGGAAGATTACTGGCTCATTTTTCCACTCCTCGTCATCAAACTCTTTTCTCTTTTTCTCTGTGTTGTATCCACCTTGTATCATATGGACGTTCAAATCTTTGACTTGCTATTTGCTCGGACCTTGGTTGTCTCGAATGGGAGCTTTACCATTATCAGGTTTCCCACTTTTCACTAA
>NW_027501760.1:0-56184 GCF_021521415.1 Bidens hawaiensis
AAAAAAAATATCTATTTCCATTAGCATCTCATTACCCACCCCAACAGTCCTAACTGGCCTATTATTCTTCCCCACGGTAACAAACTAATCGGCATCAAAATAACTGAATTTCTCTTCACTTTCTCACTAGCAACAACATCATCAAGCTTATTAAATTTATCCCTAACCTCTTCAAATAAAATTCTAGACACACAAGAAGTAAAATCTTACCCAAATACGGTTTTAACTAATATTCAACTGAAACCAACACCACTTCCCCCACTTCCTCATAACCAAAAGGATATTCAGTCTTCTTTTTCTTTGGAAGTTTACACTAAGCATTAATCTCAAAACCCTCCTTAAGCATATTGCGTGAGTTTTACAAGCCGTTGCATCAAAAGAAGACACGTTATCCACCTAAGTCTTCTGTCCAGCCCCATAATCAATATTAGTGTTAAATACAACCTTGTTGCTGATATTTTGTTTTTCAATGAATGGTAACTTATTCTTAGTAACCAAGTATTTACCATCTCCTTAGCTTTAGCATTAAATTGTTTCTTATTAGAAGCTTTTTTTTATCTTGCCTCTATCAGCAACAACCCTGCATACTTACTAGTCACATTTCTCTTATACCCTACCATATCTCCATGTCCACCCCCCAAAGTAGGCAAAGCATTCAAAACCACATTACTCTCCTGATAGTATAATACAATACGTATATATAGGTGTTACATTCTTCCCAAAGTACGCAAAGCATTCAAAACCACATTTCCTTTTATGTTGGGTTGAACTTCGAAATCCTGCAAGATATGTCAAGATAATAATTGATATGATTAGGTGATCCTGAGGATCCTGGGAAAAATCCCAACTAACACATAAGAAAGACATGGTTAAAAAAATAATAATAAATCTCTCTTTCTTTTTTGAAAGACCAACTAAAGGATAATATTAGCAAAAAGAACACAACATAAGAGGAAATAAGGGGAATGTTAACGTACAAATGAAATTATCGTGCTAAACGTGAGAATCAAGTTATGTATACAAGTAGAATAATTATCATAGAGTAATTATATAATTAGTTATGTAATTACTCTATGATAATTACTCTAGTTGTATACATGATTACTCTACTTGATTCTCACGTTTAACACGTTAATTTCATTTGTATGGATCCAAACCCGAGGAAATAAAAACAAAACATAGATAAAAAACGAAACATCAAAACATACTCTTCTCAAGTCACCGACGCGAATCTCGGTATATTTCAAATCCATAAGAAACCAAGCACTTTTACTCTATTCACCAAGTCGATCATAGAAGGCGGTTTTTTTTTCAAACACCAATTCGTTCGTGGGTTGGGCTCTTTTAATAAAGTACCGTTATTATTAAAAAAAATAGGCGTATTATATAAAAAGGCTCCCGCTAATGAACCCCTAAACCCCAACGGCCATCAAACAAACCCTGCTTTCCAACTACGCATTTAATTAAGACAGAATTACAAAAATTGTCCTTTATATTTGTATCAAATTTCAGTGGTTGTCCTTTATCTTTCAAAGTAACATAATTTATACTTTATGTTTTCAAATGTTACACCATTTGTCCTTTAGCCCTAACACAGTTAATTTTTCTCGATAAGTCAGGTCATGTGCTTCTCACATGAGGGCAAATTTGTCAATTTACCCATTCATTTAAAATAACATTTTAATAATTAACACAAAAGACTACATATATAATTTAAACTCTCTCTTAATTATCCACCAGTACCACCACAACCTACCACCGTCACCACACACCACCATCCAACCACCACCACTTGAAACCACCACACCACCACCAACCCTAACCTTATCATCGTCTTATGAGAATGTACAAATTGCTTGAAATGTATTCTCAATATGCAACGTCAAAAAAGAATCAGGTGACAATTTAGGGTTTCTAACCCAATAAATTACTCCGAAAATTACAAATCAAAAATTGAACCAATGAAGCAAGCTTATCCGAAAATTACAACACAATTTAAACTGCGAGGTATTAAAATTTTATTTATCTCGCGTAAGGTTTTAATTAATTAAAAGTTAAAACTATGAGTTTTTGAAGGAATCAATTAAATGAGACTTTAATTTATTTAAAACTCACATATAAAATAAAAGAGTTTATTAATAGATAAAATGGTTCGTGATAAAATCACACTTATTAAATTTAGGGTACTAAAACAAAACTTCATAAGATAGATGCTATGGCTTTACTTAAACCGGTAAAATTCAAAACAAAATTATGTGTGTCATTATGCCGTCGTAGTGTTAGGACATTTGATTTGATACAAAACGAACCCTTAGGTATGTGTGCTTCAGCCATCCATTTAGAGCATATCTTTTAGCAGTTTGACCCAATCCCTGAATGATAGACCAACTATACTTAATCGTCTTTCAATGCACTATTAGATGTCTTAAGCATTCCGGATATGAGTTGCGTAACCGACAGCTTTCCGACATCAGTTCCCCTATATGACATCTATCTTGGATGCTATACAATCTAAAAGTTATTTCCAAATAAAACAATATACCTTTATCGGCACCCGTTTATGAAACAAGCTTACTTTAAAGCTTGGCTCGATCGAGCTTTTTCACTAACGATCTTGAGTAGCTCGCGCGAGCAGCTCGGCTCATTTGCACTCCTATCGGTGATTAGAACGTGTCCACATGTGCTTCAAAAGTTTCCCTTCCATCTTTTTCCTCATTCATAGGTAGAAATAAGAATTAAAATAGTCACTTTACAGTGTGAACGACTCAAAGTTTAAACCTCCACCACTTTCCCAACTTTCACACAACCAAAAGGAAATTCTGTCTTAACTTTCTCTATTAATCTCAACTTACACTCTTGCAAAACTCCCTTACCATTGTGCTTACTACATCTATCAATAGTCACTTTGTCAAATATAAATATGCAACTTACAATCCTACAAATAGTGCAAGTGTTCCACAAAATGGTAGACCAACATAAACACCCATAAAAGAACAGTGCAAGTTCTCCTTTTTCCAAGCATATATCAACTCCCCTTTTCTTGAGACAAAGAGGACAAATTACTAACCAACCATGGACCAGCAAGCACATCATTATTCATTCCTATCACATTATTAACCAACCTGGACACACATTATCAACGTTATTAGTTGATACATCATCTATACCGAACTTTATTGACATTTTCATTACGTGAAACCTAACCAACCCAGAGGTAACTCCCTTCCCACATAGTAGTTATACACGTAAGCCTTATAGTTTTCCTTTGCGTTCTCAACCGTAAATCAAGAAACAACTTTCTAAAACTTTAGGAATTGTATTCCACAACCTCCTTAAGCATATTGCATGAGTTTTACGAGTAGTTGCATCAATAGAAGACACGTAATCCACCTCAGTCTTCTTTCCAGCCCCAGAATCAATATTAGTGCTAAATACAACCTTGTTGTTGATATCCATAGTATACAGAACTAGAAATAGTCTTTAATTTCTCAATGAATGGTAACTCCTCCTTACTAACCAAAGTATTTACCAACATTTTTAGCCTTACCATTAAATAGCCTCTATCAGAAACAACACCAACATCCTTACTAGTCACGCTTCTCTTCGTATACCCAACCATATTACCCTCTTCACCCCCCAAATTAGGCTAAACGTTTGAAACCACATTACTCTCCTTAACTACAAGCCCCAAATACAATAGAAAATAGGTAACCTTATACACATTCTTGCTCTCATCCATGTGACTTTTGAGAAACTATAATTATGTTGTTAGGTCAGAGTTGCAACCTCTGGAAAGCTTAATCCCTCATATAAGTAAACATTAGGAAACATGATATTAATCCAAAACCTCTTTAAATATATCATACACTTTAGGTTCTATCCCAGCACAACTAATAGCCTATCTCAGCTAATATTCACATTATTAATCATAAAATTAGAAGTCACTGGCCTATTCTCATTTATAAAATCGTAATATCTCCAGATTCCTCTTTAAGAGGTAACCCATTTGCACAATTACCCTTATCACAACCTTCAACGGAAGCCCCCTCAGAGATAGTACCAGCTACACTAATATCCGCCTTTTTAATAAGCATTAGAAGCCCCCTCAACACTCTTGTTTTGATTAGAATCCTCCATTTGATACATGTTACCACCACAATTATTCCTAACTATGCCCATGTATATCATATTTTAAAACTAATTAAACGTTCATCTTACATTAATGTTAGTACATGTCACAAAATCATACTTCTTTATCAATTGATGAGAAACTTCACAAATTAGAACAAAAACTCTAGAACAAATCAACCCAAAAATGACCAGAAGATAGATAAGAAGATAAAAGAACTTAGACCATCATTATGATGTTCTAAACACCGAACAAATACAGAATCAACACTCTAACAATAGAAACCCTAATTGGAATCAAGAAGATGAAAAACAACCAACACGAAATAGAAAATATTTTTCGTTTTAATAAACCCATGTGGGCTGGGCCTTCTCACCTCCGGTTTTAGGTCCAAGCTAGCATCCAAGCCCATAAGTAGCCATCAAGCCAATCAGCCCAATAACACTCCAAAAGCCCATAGCGTCTTGGCAACATATTAAAAATACAATACAAAGAAAATAGTTAGTAAGTATATATGCAAACAAAATGTTTTGACATTGAATTGAAAGTAAACACATATCTCAACACCCCCCCCCCCCCCCCCCCCTCAATTCAATAGGCAAACATATTAAACAAATAAAATAAAAAAAACAGTTCTCATGTCTTGTAAAACATGCTTACTAGCGCGACTCATTGCTCAAAATTCAAACTTTACAAGAACAAGCTGTCTTTTAAAAAAACTTTACTTTCCAAACAAACTCACTTCTCCTTTTTTAAAACATATGCCAAGTGATTTGAAAAATATGGATTTTAAGAGCAATATGAAAGGTAAGCAATGTTGCATATAAAAACAAGAACCAAAGGCATTTCCTAATCAATTGATGCAACAACTTAATTGTTGTACATTAATGCAACACTTTACAAAGATTTTAAACAAATTGGAACACATATTTCCTTGAACCTTAAACCCATTTCTTATAAATTTCCAGCACATTTGAACTAGTTTTACAATTTTGCAAATCACTAAAACATAAAAAACTTTGAATTTGCAGATACACAAACATGCGCCAATAGAGTAAAGGCAATTACTTCATGTAAACAAACAAAAAACAGATAATATGGAAACAAGTATCCTCATTTAAATTGCTGGTAACTAGCAGTCAACTGATCAAAGATACACCACCTTAGTAAAGTAACATTGCCTTTTAATGATTTCACAACATTCAAAACAACATTAAACATTACTACCTATTAACAAATGATTCATAAAGGATCACTCAAATCTATTACAAGAACAGTTTAAACGACAATAAATCTTTCAAGATATAAAACTTCAAAGTTGTTTTCTTTTAATTTCTAGACCAACTTTCAAGAACAAAAGACATGAATAATGATGTTTGTGAGAAAACTTAAATCACCACATAACTAAAGCATGGTTTTCAAAAGAAAACTTACACGGCTTGCAATTCTTGTAAGAACATCCGAGTACATGGGCAGGTGCGTGTGACCTAAGCCCATACATGATCCCAAGCAATTCTGCTCCAAATAGCTTCAAGCCTAACGATCCATGCATGCATCAATATGCCTCATACAAAACAAACCAAGATATTAAACAACATACTAGAACTTTACCAATTAGAACTTTCTCCCAACACGGTTATTCAACAAAAACATTTTAAATCAACAATGCAGTTTAGATTCATCATTGACAAACGAATAAACTTCAAAGAATACTACACAGGTAATCATAAATTGCAATAAACACAACGCAAGAGAACATACATATAGTATGTTCATATGAATGTATTAACATATATCAGACACAAATCTGATACAAAAATCTATAAGACAAACATGTCATGTCACAAGACACAGAAACTTTCTTTAACACATAAAGAAAGAATCATAGGATTCCAAATAACTATAAAAATACATATTTGATGAGAAAATAAAAGCCACACAGCTTTAAAAGAAATCAGAACCACATCCGAAAACATGATATGTGAAGAACTTAAAGACTAATTTGACTTGATAAAAAAAGAACTTTTACAACTTCACAAGAAACATATACCTCGTATAGAACATAAAGACTAATTTTTACTCAAGAAAAAAACTTTTACAACTTCACAACAACCATTGAATCACAAGATTAAAAAACCATCAGATTCATATATGAGAAGACAAAAGTCACACGACTTTTAGAAGATTTTATAAGAAAAAAGTCACACGAGAAACAAACATGACTGAAAGACTTGTGAGGAACTTAAAGACTAATTTGACTTGATCAAAAAACTTTTACAACTTTACAAGAAGCATATAAAATTTGTAAAGAACATCAAGATTAATTTGAATCAGGCTAAAACTTTTACAACCTCACAAAAAATACCGAATTAAAATCATCATCAGCCAAAATAACTTAATGCTTCTTCACATTCTCACTAGCAATAACATCATCAAGCTTCTTAGCTTTATCCCTAATCTCCTCTTCAAACAATGGTCTGGACACACAAGAATTAAAATCATACCCAAATACTTATACAATGTGAACGACTCAAAGTTTAAACCTCACCACTTTCCCAACTTCCTCACAACCAAAAGGAAATTATGTCTTAACTTTCTCTATTAATCTCAACTTACACTCTAGCAAAACTCCTCTTACCATCCTTCTTAGTGCATCTATCAATAGTCACTTTGTCAAATATCCATAGTCACTCTGGCAAAACTCCCCTTAACAAATTATAAAAAGGTTTGTGATTTATGACATGTTTTCCACTAACAAGTTAGTGGTTTAGTTATTCATAACATCAACCATAACTTTCCACTACGCACAGTCTTACATACTTAATTATACTACGAGCCTCCAACATAGTACAAATAAATCACCGTAGCATGGTAGCAGAATATTAGCAGAATATTGTTCATTTGTGTTTTATATAAGGTACAATAAGAAATAAATAGCCACCAAAATAAATATTAAAAAGTATATTTAAAGAAAGGTCGGTCGAAGTTTGAAGCGATTGAAAACGTCTTAATTAAAACCCAACGGTCATCAAACCCCTTACAATCACTCTCATTCAGTTCGTGATGTATTCCGCGCCCACCAGCAATTGCGAACTCAAACGTTACCGACGGTTCAATCCAAGATCGGCTCGTTGGCTTGATCTTAAGCTACCTTAACTTCAAAATCAAGCTCGGGCCTAGCTGAGCTGCGTCATTTAATTTCGATCTCGAGCCTAACCCACCCAGGCTTGACTCGAGCTCAACTCGTGAATAACCATAGCGTAAAGTCAAAACAAAAGGCAATGACACATGGAATGAACAACTAATATACCAATGGACATTATATACCAAAACCCGTATTCGAACCGGACCCGATTTATACTAGGTAATACCCGTCCTCGGAACAGGTCCTATACCCTAAAATAAGGTATTCAAATACTCGGTTTTAATCTAAACCTGGTGCATAGAGTATGATTTTTAGAGACATACATGGACCCGACTAACGCACCTCTAATATATATATAGTATAAGAAATAAATAAATAAACCGCCACTAACTAAATATAATATTAAAAAAAAGGAGGGTCGGTTTGAAGAAATAGGAAAGTAAAAGGAGGGAAACCCAACCCTAAACCCCCAACGACCAACCAACGGTCATCATTTAAATCAAATCCCATTTGCTTTTCGACGACGCAATTAAATCCATTCTCCGATGCGATTACTCATCGATTAATCTCAAATCCATCCTCTGATTTTCATTCGATCAAATCCACAACTCAACGATTCAATCTGTTCTCAGCCGCTGTGATTGCACCTCGTCAAATCTGGTATAAAAATCGAATCTCTGATCTCAAACCTACACTCTCACTCTGTTGCTGATATTACTTAGGGTTACTACAATTCTATTTAGTTGGCTGATTTTTAGGGTTACAGTTATAGCTTTCAAGAGTTCTAAGGATTTAAAATCGTATATTCTGTTCTGACATTACTTTTTAGGGTTACACTTGTTTTTTCAATGATAGGTAGGCGTAATTACCGACTGGTTATCTATGATATTAGCTTTTAATTGGGTACTGATAGCTGATGAAATATGATTTAGTAATAATGTGGAGTAAATTGAATGTTATAAACTACTTAAATGCTGTATATATATGATGGATGCTGTTTATTCTAGAACTATGAGTTTATGCGAGAAACCAAAAGCAAACTAAATCGTTTAATTTTTTTATTTGTGATTTATATTTTTTCAAAGTTTTTTACTTCGTAGATGCATATGTGTATGTTATGTATATTTCCAATCGTTAAACTGATTTGTTTCATTTCACAATTTTTTGCAAGTCGGTTTAGGGATTTTTTTGATGTATGTAACACATGTGTTTGCATCTAAGACGTATAAATTCAGATGAAAAATATAAATTATTATTGAAAAATTAAACAATTAAGATTTTTTTTTTGTTCTCGGAATAACTTACTGGTCTAAAGTAAACCTCTTTTATTTATATATATATGTACATTAAGTAGTTTAAATTATTCATTAAAATAATGATAAGGGATTTATGGTAGCGGTTAGGCGTAACTACGTGCCGGTGATCTATGGTAATAGCTTTTAAGTAGTTAATGTAGACGATACGGTAAGAGTAAATATAATAACGTGGAGTAAATGATGATTGATGTTATGGTGATAACATCATGTGAATTATGGTAAGGGACGTATGGCAGAAGCTTTTAAGTGGTAATAGTTATTAAGTGATTATTGATAAAACGGAATTACCGACTAACGATCTATGGTAATAGCTTTTAATTGCTGGATTATTGTTCCTGATAATAGTGAAAACTATAGGCTATAATGGTCATACCTCATTTTGTTCAATCATCCATCATTGAAAAAACCAATAAGATAACAGCATTACTAAGATATAGAATTTATTTTCCAAGATTAATTTCATATCTTGATTGCCTTGTGATATTCTGCATAATTTATTTTATTGATATGATACTAATCCAGTTTCATTGGTTTCATTTTTGGGGTGTGACAAATCGGAGATGGTGGTGCTAATCATCATAACGGATGCTCTGAGTCATACTACTGTGGATATATGTGCTGCTGCATGCTAAGGTTTGAAATAGATCCCCCTCGGTTAGGGTTTGTTGTTTTGAAATAATCAGTTTACTATGGATGAGTTTTTAAGAACTTATTGACTTTGGTAAAAACCCAACCCTAAACCCCAACGGTCATCAAAATCGGCTTTCGAACTACGCAATTAAATCCATTCTTTGATGCGATTCAATTCTATTCTATTCTCGTAAACTCAAACGATTCTCCACCACAAGTTAGCAATTGAACTCTGACTTCTCAAACGATTCCATTCCATTCGTTCTTCGATTAAACTCTAACGATTCTCCACCACAAGTTAGCAATTGAACTCTGACTTCTCAAACGATTCCATTCCATTCGTTCTTCGATTAAACTCTGCGATTACTCGGTTTTCGTTCGTCTAAACTATGTGATTACTCACCGATTTTCATTCGATCAATTCCACAACTCAGCAGCTATTCAACGGTTCTCGCAGACAACGCCTACCTGCGATTCAGCCGCTGTCCTTGCACCTCGTCAAATCTGGTAAGAAAATCGAATCTCTGATCTCAAACGTACACTCTCACTCTGTTGTTGATATAGGGTTACAATTGTATTTAGTCTTTTAATTTATGCTACTTGGTACTTTCTAGGGTTACAGTTATAGGTTTCATGAGTTGGTACTAAGTTCTAAGGATTTAAAATCATATATTCTATTCTGACATTACTTTTTAGGGTTACACATGATTTTTCAATGATAGGTGACTTATGGTAGCAGGCCGGCGTAGTTACTGACCGGCGATCTATGATATTAGCTTTTAAGTGGTTAATGATAGCCGATGAAATATGATTTAGTAATAATGTGGAGTAAATTGAATGTTATAAACTACTTAAATGTTGTATATATATATGATGGATGATGTTCATTATAGAACAACGAGTTTATGCGAGAATCAAAAAGCCAACTGAATCGTTTAATTTTTTTATTAGTGATTTATATTTTTTCAAAGCTTTTTTACTTCGTACATGCAATGTGTATGTTATACATATTTCCAATCGTTAAACTGATTTGTTTCATTTCACAATTTTTTGCAAGTCGGTTTAGTGATTTTTTTGATGTATGTAACATATGTGTTTGCATTTAAGACGTATAAATTCAGATGAAAATTTTAAATTATTATTGAAAAATTAAACAATTAAGATTTTCTTTTTGTTCTCGCAATAACTTAGTGGTCTATAGTAAACCTCTTATTATTATATATATATATGTACATTAAGTAGTTTAAATTATTCATTAAAATAATGATAAGGGACTTATGGTAGCGGTTAGGCGTAACTACGGGCCGGTGATCTATGGTAATAGCTTTTAAGTAGTTAATGATAGACGATACGGTAAGAGTAAATATAATAACGTGGAGTAAATGATGATTGATGTTATGGTGATTAACTCATGTGAATTATTGTAGGGTACTTACGGTAGAAGCTTTTAAGTGGTGATTGTTTTTAAGTGATTATTATTAGACGTAATTTTCGACTAGCGATCTATTGTGATAGGTTTTGATTGCTGGATTATTGCCCCTGATATCAGAATAGTGAAGACTATAGGTTAATGGTCATACCCTTTTTTGTTCAATCATCCATCATTGGAAAAAACCAATAAGATAACAAAATAATTCTTACTAGTTACCGATTTTGTATCAATTATAAAAACATTACTAAGATATAGAATTTATTTTCCAGAATTAGTTTCATATCTTGATTGCCTTGTGATATTCTGCATAATTTTTTGTATTGATATGATACTAATCCTGTTTCATTGGTTTCATTTTTGGGGTGTGACAAATCGGAGATGGAGGTACGGATGCTCTGAGTCATACTACTGTGGATGCATGTGCCTGCTGCATGCGAAGGTTTGAAATATATCCCCCTCGGTTAGGGTTTGTTGTTTTGAAATAATCATTTTACTATGGATAGAGTTTTTAAGAATTTATTGACTTTGGTAAAACCCCAATCCTAAACCCCAACGGTCATCAAATCCGGCTTTCTTACTACGCAATTAAATCCTCTCTCCGAGGCGGTTCAATTCTATTCTATTCTCATAAACTCCAACGATTCTCCACCACAACTCAGCGATTGAACTCTAACTTCTCAAACGATTCCATTCCATTCCATTCGTTCTTCGATTAAACTCTGCAATTACTCGGTTTTCTTTCGTCTAAACTATGCGATTACTCACCGATTTTCATTCGATCAAATCCACAACTCAGCAGCTATACAACGGTTCTCGTAAAAAACGCCTACCTGCGATTCGATCGGTTCTCAGTCGCTGTAATTGCACCTCGTCATATCTGGTAACAAAATCGAATCTCTGATTTCAAACGTACACCCTCACTCTGTTGTTGATATTACTTACTTAGGGTTACAATTGTAGTTAGTGTTTTAATTTAAGCTAGCTGTTGAGGAGGTTAATATAACAGCGATTTCTAGGGTTACAGTTATAGGTTCAAGAGTTCTAAGGATGTAAAATCAATTATTCTGTTCTGACATTACTTTCTAGGGTTACACTTGTTATACCGACCGACGATCTATGATATTAGCTTTTAAGTGGTTAATGATAGCCGATGAAATATGATTTAGTATTAATGTGGAGTAAATTGAATGTATAAGCTACTTAAATGTTGTATATATATGATGGATGATGTTCATTATAGAACGAGTTTATGCGAGAATCAAAAAGCAAACTGAATCGTTTAGTTTTTTTATTAGTCATTTTTATTTTTTCAAAGTTTTTTACTTCGTACATGCATATGTGTATGTTATATATATTTCCAATCGTTAAACTGATTTGTTTCATTTCACACTTTTTTGAGTCGGTTTAGTGATTTTTTTGATGTATATAACATATGTGTTTGCATCTAAGACGTATAAATGTTGATGAAAAATATAAATTATTATTGAAAATTTAAACAATTAAGATTTTCTTTTTGTTCTCGCAATAACTTAGTGAATATAATAACGTAGAGTAAATAATGATTGATGTTATGGTGATTAACTCATGTGAATTATCGTAGGGTACTTTCGGTAGAAGCTTTTAAGTGGTAATAGTTTTTAAGTGATTATTGATAGACGTAATTACCGACTAGCGATCTATGGTAATAGCTTTTAATTGCTGGATTATTGTCCCTGATATCAGAATAGTGAAAATTATAGGTTAATGGTCATACTTCCTTTTATTCTCATTGAAAAAACCAATAAGATAACAGAATAGTTATTATTAGCTACTGTTTTTGTATCTATAATGAAAGCATCACTAAGATCTAGAATTTGTTTTCCATGTTTAATTTCACATCTTGGTTGCCTTGTGATATTCTGCTTAAAACTATACGCTTGAAAGTTGTGTTTTGCATTTTGGCCAATCACTTGAAAATTGAAGATTTTAAGTATACAAATGGTGAGGTTCATTACAGCACAATTACGCGAGAACAAAAAAGCAAACTAGATCATTTTATTTTTTAATTAGTGATTTATATTTTTTCAAAATTTTTTACTTCATACATGCACATGAGTATGTTATATATATTTGTAATCATTAAACTGATTTGTTTCATTTAACAATTTTTTGCAAGTTAGTTTAGTGATTCCTTTATGTATATAACATATGTGTGTGCATCTAAGATGTATAAATTCCAAAAAAAATATGAAACATAATAGAAAATTAAACAATTTATATTCTTTTGTTCTCGCCATAACTTTGTGTTCTGTAGTAGCCTCTTATTGCATATACACACGTTAACATCCATTGTTATACTTTAATTATTTTTTTCATTTTTATTATTTTAATTTTTATATACAGTTTAGTAAAATTTGTATTTAAGCAAGAGCATATTATGAAATCAAATATATGTTCATTTTAACATAAAACTAAACTACTTTTAAGTTTGAAAAAACATTATAAAACTAGTAGGTTTGAGAAAACAGTATAATAGTTTACCTGCTAAGATTGAATAGCTTATTAGCATAATTTATTGTATTGATACGATACTAATCCAGTTTCTTTGGTTTCATTTTTTGGGGTGTGACTGTGTGACACATCGGAGATGGAGGTGCTAACATCATAAATGATGCTCTGAGTCTTACTACTGTGGATGTATGTGTTGCTGCTTGCATATGTTTGAAATATCTTCCGCTCAGTTAAGGTTTGTCATTTTAACATAATCAGATTATTGTGAGTATTTGGGTTGACTTTTATGTGAGGGGTTATCATACCTCTGATTCAGAAGCAGTTATCATACCTCAGATTCAGCTTATGACAGAAGCAGTTATCATACCTCTGATTCAGCTTCACCTTCTTTATAGGTACATCATCAATTTAATGTGAGTATTTGGGTTGACTTTTATGTGAGGGGTTTTGCGGCTTAATAGGTGTGTAATCAGCAAGAAATAACTCGAGTTAACTAGAACACGTTTTGACTCATAAGTCGTAACAAACTTGTTAATTTCATTCTTGCCTCAGGTTGAACAGGGTCGGGGCAGTTGGGTAACGGGTCATGTTGGGTCGATCTTGCAATTTTCTTTGGGCAAACTTTAACATTATACATCTGTTAACCAGGTGCAAGTTATCCCATCAATATTTATAACCCACTTCAATCACTTAGCATCCTCATAATAAGCCCATAGGAAACGCGTCTTTAACAAAAGAGTCCAAATGTTTTCTTACTAATACTATTCATTTGAGCCCAGCATCGTCCAGTATACTTGGATCAATGTACCACCAAAGTCAACACTCTCCAACCAGCAGCTTTGTCCCAATAAATGTCGAATTTGTCAAACTTTCAAACTGACCCAATTCTTTCCCGTGCCCAATCTTCCAAAAAGACCAAATTACCCTTTTAGTCAAAAGTCTTTAGATTAATTCTGTATCTGCTGTAATCTAATTATGACTAATGGTAGTTTGGGTCTTTACTAAACTAGTTTTATCCGAGTGTAAATCATGAGTAAACTTGACTGCAGCTAATGTGGTGACAAACAATTCATACACGTTAGAAACCTCCATGAATGATATGCCTTTATTAGTTTATATCCAGGTTATGCAATTTGAATCAATCTAGAATATTATATCTTATTGCAAACAACAGATGAAGTTGAAAATTCTTGTTACAGCTACCTTTATGTGTGTTTTTAATATCTTCATATTTGTAATCGTATTGGTTTTCCCATTCTTGCAGGTTCAGAGTAACACATTACCGCTCTACATGAAATACCTTCCGGCGACACCGATCAAACAGAACCACTCGGTTCGTCATCTCTGACTCGTCTGATCAGGTAACTAAATCGGACAATACTTTAGTATGATTTTGTTCTATGTGAGAGTACGGATAAATTACACGCTAGATACATCAAATCCGATTCGGTTTGTTCTCAAACCGCTTATAAACTGGCTTTTCAGTTTTTTTCTAACCGGTTTCTGGATTGGATCGGGCCGGTTTCGGTTTATTCAGATCTTAAACCGGTTTCAATATGCATCTGTCACCAATAATCTAATTGCTTATAGCCCAAGATATAAATATAAATCAGGGATAATATTAATTTAGATAACTAGGATTTCTATGAAATTTAAACAAATAATTGTTTTTATAATATATAAATAATTATGATTACTATGAAATTAATCAATATTTAGTTTGTTCTGATTTGATTAGAGAACTATGTTAATTAAGAGTAAATTACATAAATGGTGCCTGTGGTTTGGTCCAAATTTTGGGCGTCATCCCTAAAGTCTAGAAGTTACGGATTTAATCCCCAACCACGTAGTTTGCTTTCATAAATGGGTCGGGTCGATCTCCCAAACTGTGTTTTTGTCTGTTTTGTTAAAATATTCTTAATGTTGAATACCTATCACAAATTCAATATCTTACAATAGCGTTCTAGATATATAAATCGGGACAGTTTAGGACATTCAGATCCAACCTGTTTGACCTTTTTGACTTGCACCCATATAGCTGAATTTTTTATTTTCCCTAAATCTGTAGTTCAAAATGGGAGAAGAGAACAACCTAGGCCGATCGGTGGTGTGTGGCCCACGGTCAAGCTGTTCGTCAACGGCGAAGCTTCCGGTATGCTTGCCACGTGGGTCATCCAGCCCATTGATATGATCAAGGTCTGTTTATATTGTTACCTAGTGTACTATACGCTTTTTAAGTTGTTGATATGAGTTTAGATCTGTTGTTAGGTGTAGATCGGACTCTCGTAGGCGTAATTATTTGATTATTTGAGCTAGTTACTGATAGAAGCTTGCTACATGTGTGATGTGTCATTTAGCTTATTGATATGATCTAGTTTTGTTTGTCCAGTGAATAATATGCATTTTGAGTGTTTAACTTGTTATTATGATTTTTGATCTGTTGTTAGGTGTAGATCGGACTCTCGTAGGTGTAATTATTTGATTATGTGAGCTCATTATGCAGGTGTTAGATCTTACATTAGGTTTTTCATTTGTTATGCATATAATGTGTGATGTTGCTTATTACGTGTGTCATCCAGCTGATTGATATTATCAATGTGTGTTTATCTTATTATGTAGTGAGTATAGACATTTTAAGTTGTTGATATGAGTTTAGATCTGTTGTTAGGTGTAGATCGGACTCTTGTGGGTGTAATTCTTCGAATTTTTGAGCTCTATCATGATAGAAACTTGTATTTATTGGATTATGCTTCATACATGTGTCATCCAGCCTACTGACATGATCAAGATGTGTTTATGTAATTTAAATTATGCATTTTAAGTTGTTAATATCAGTTTATATCTGTTAGGTTTAGATCAGGCTCTTGTAGGCTTAATTGGTTGATTTTTTGAGCTTGTTAGTGATAGAAACTTGCCGATGTTTGATCTTATCTGTTATAATTTTTTTTGCTTCTTACATGTGTTATCCAGACGATTGATATGATCATGTTGTGTTTATCGAGTGTAATTTTTGCATTTTAAGTTAATATGATTATAGATGTTTTGTTAGGCATAGATCAGACTCTCGTAGGTGTATCTATTCGATATTTTTAGATCCTTATGCAGGTGTCAGATCTTACATTAGGTTTTCATTTCTTATGTATATACTGTGTAGTTCTGACTTCCTAGTAATAGAATTATCATCTAGTGTGCTTGCTACGTGTGTTATCCAGCTCATTGATATGATTGAGGTGTGTTTATCTAGTGTAATTTATGCATTATTAGTTCTTAACTGTTTAATGCTATTTTAGATATGTTCTTAGGTGTAGATCAGTCTCTTGCAGGTGTAATTATTTGATTTTTTCAGCTCATTAGTTTGTGATAGAAACTTGCAGGTGCTAGATCTTATGTTAGGTTTACATTCTCTATGTATATACTCTGTAATTTTGAGTTCTGTGTGCTTGCTACATGTGTCATTCAGCTTATTGACATGATCGAGGTGTGTTTATATAGATTAGTTTATGCATTATTAGTTCTTAACTTGTTAATATGATTTTAGATCTGTTGTTAGATGTAGATCGGACTCTTGTAGGTGTAATAATTTGAGGATTTTAGCTCATTTGTGATAGAAGCTTGCAGATGTTAGATTATCCTTCATCCATGTGTCGGTTAGCCCGTTGATATGATCAATGTGTGTTTATGTAGTATAATATATGCATTTTAAGCCCTTATTATGATTTTAGATCTGTTGTTAGGTGTCGAACAGACTCTCATAGGTGTAATTGTTTGATCATTTGAGCTTATTCGTTATCGTAACTTGCTTAGGTTTTCATTTCTTATGTAATAATCATCTACTATGCTTGCTACACGTGTCATCCAGCTCTCTGATATGATTGAGGTGTGTTATGTAGTGTAAAATATGCATTTCTAGTTCTTATTATGCTTTTAGATCTGTTTTTAGGTGTAGATTAGTGGTAGAAACTTGCAGGTGTTAGATCTTCATCTTATATTAGGTTTTCATTTACTATGTATATAGTATAATAGTATATACTCTGTTAATTGACTTCAGAGTTCAGAGTAATAGAATTTTCATATGGTATCAAGTTATTTACATCTATATTTACTGGTGTCAATTTAAATAATATATGTGATATTGGGTTAATTTGCGCTTTATATTGATGCTAATGGGTTAAACGGGCAAATTTTTGCAAAAAAAGGGGTAAATGGGTCAAACAGGCTGAAATTCACCCATGAAATGGTCAAGTGTCTTAATTAGTGTTCGTCCTAAAATTTAAGAACTTTTAGTCCAATATTTTTAGGTTTGTTCATAAAAATTACAGATATTAGTTATATTCTAATCAACAATTATATATTTTTAAATTCAAATAAAAATAGTCACTACAGGTTTCTTTGAAGTGTTTGAAAGTGATTTGATTGCAATGATAAGTTTCTTTAAGAAAATTTTCAGAATGATAGGTGGTTATATTATATATATACTTGAAAATATCTGTTACTTTTTAGTCGAAAAGCATATTCCTTTTTACTAGCGAGTAAAAAATGGGTTCGGTTTTAAAAAGGTTCAAGCTGTCATGTTATAATGTTGGAAGTCGTCTTTATAGGAAGAACATGTTTACATGGTAATATTTTTGTATGTTGTTTTGCTTACAGTTTTTTTTCGTTTGAAACTTTTCTCTTTGTTCTTTTTTGTGATATAAACTCATTTTTTTAAAGATTCGTCCTGATTTTGGGAAGTTCAACCATTTTTTAAAACGATCCGTCTTGATCCCAACAATATAATCATTCTTAAACCTGTTAGTTCCGACCCGCATGTTTTGACCTGTTACCCAGCCCAATCTGACTCGTCCCATTTGCCAGATTAAGTGCTATTTTTACCCAATCATTGACTCGTCCCACGTTTTGACTTAGTTTAAGTGCTATTTTTACCCAATCATTGACTCGTTACCCGACCCGCTCAACCTGCACGTTTGCTAGTTCAATATATTTTATCCCGTTACCTAATGATTTGTTTACAATTGATTTATAGCATTATGATTAAATTTAATTATTGGTTAATCTTTTTCTCTGTGCAACATCTCTTTGTTATTTTCGTGTTTTCTAATTTTCCCATTCTTGCATGTTCAGGACAATCTACATGGACCTGCTTCTAATCCTCCATTATTGAATTTTGAAGCTCTCAGTTGAACATAGATGGCCACTTTCAGGTTGATGCTCCAAAAGGTAAGCTTTACTCATTATATTGGTATATTCTTGCTTTTAAAAAATTATAAATAAAAAAATCAATCTTCTTCAGTTTCTAACTTATTTCTACAAGGTAGTTTCACAAAGGAAGTCGGTTGTTTCTCTTTCGGCTGTGATCGCAAGGCCAGAAGCAGTTTCAGGTTTTTGCCTCGTGTGGTGTTTTGCGTTGCCAATTTAGAAACCCAATTGTTGTCTCCTGGTGTTTCAGCTTGGTACAGTTTCTACAAACCCGTAAGGTACAAATTTCTTACTTTTCTATGGTTGTGTATCCCAGTTTTATTGTATTCGCATCCGAACCACCGAAGGTCAAGAATGGTTCGTGCACAAGATTTCCAAGGAACTAATATTAAAATTTGTGTACGAATCCCAACGGTGGTATCAGAGCCACTTTGCGAATCTTTAAAACGACTATCGGTTTAACCGATTAAAGGCAAAATGTTGCTACCTTTAGATTTTTTTTATGAATTATTGTGTGAGTTGCAAATCAAGCCCTAGACCTGTGGTTGTGCTTATTTTATGGTGGTTTGCAATTTTTTTAATTTTGTTTTGTGGATGTATTTTTTGTTTTAGAATTCATGTTGTAATAGTTAGGTTATTTTTCAATTCATGATCATTGTAATTACAATCAAACCTAGACAAGATTTAAGATGGAAACGTGGAGATCGAGAACTATGGGAACAAAGATGACACGAAGAAGGTGATGGAGATCTTGAACCAAGTGCGAGCAGATTTCAAGAATGTTGTTTTTAAAATTGTCCCCTTGACCTGTTTGATATTGCTAAGTGGCTCTAGCAATAACAAACATCATATGGCTTGATTTGCAACTGTGGTTGTTTAGACTTAGGTTTAAAATATATAAGTATAATAAATCAATCAAGATATTTTAAAATGGTTTTAAAAACTAAACAACACAATTTAAACTGCGAGGTATTGAAATTTTATCTACCTCGAGTAAGATTTTAATTAATTATTAAAGTTAAAACAAGAGTTTTTGAAAGAATAAGTTAGTGATAAAATCACACTTGTTATATTTAGCGTGTAATATAAAGCATCCCAAGATAGACATTATAGCTTTGCTTAAACCGGTATGACACTAAACTAAATGATATGTATATGCCAATATGCCGTCGTAGTGTTAGGACGTTTGAATTGATATAAAACGAACCCTTAGGTTTGTGTGCTTAAGCCTTCCATCTAGAGCTTATGGTTTTCAAAACAAAGCGAGAATGTGAAACTCGAGAGTCGAGTGCACATGTTTTGGAAGTTTGACCCAATCTCGTTACGATAGACCAATTATATTTAACCGACTTTCAATGCACCATCAAATGCCTTAAGCATTCTGAATATGTGTTGCATAATCGACAGCTCTCCGACAAACTAGCTTGGTTGCTATACAATCTAAAAATTGAACACTTTACCTTTATCGTTACCCAGTTTAACCAAAAATTGAAGTCAATCTCTTGATCCTCCGAATTATTTGTTTCCCATTTCACCGTTTTCAACAACCTCATTATTAAAACTAAATTCATACAGCTGTTCAACTCTAAACTTTGCTATACATAACTGGGGATTTTTTTCCACCTCTAAAGTCAAGTCACTTCATCATTCATTTTTCAAATAACACTAGACTTCCATATTTTTTTATAAGGCGAATAGCAACATTACCTTGAGTTCAATGGTTGTAACCAATGTAAGTAGCCAAACCAAAGTTGTATCTCCTAACTCCATATGTACCTTAGCATGTTCATCAACCTACATCTTGGTCTTTTTTCGCCGTGTCGTTTTCCAACAGGCCAATATGTTTCAAGGTACAACTTCATGATTTCAAATCCCCTCTCACGTGCAGACCAACATTTAGCAAGTAAGGATGTGTTGGCCGCTTTTAAAGTCCCCGTATTAAGACCGCCACGCCTGTTTGTCAAGAACCTACTTCTTCCATGCGACCCAACTAATTTTATGGTTTTCCTCCTTTTCACCCCTTAAGGATCTTTGTCTTTTGCTTTCTACTTGCTTTAACGCCTTCACCCGAGCTTTAAACCTAGAAAAGTAATACGTATCCAAACTTCCCAAAACGATTTATCGAGTGTTCCCCAAAAGAGAACACCTTTGCTTTTCGTTTGGACGCCTTTGTGTCAATCTTATCTATGATTGGCTGCTAGTTCTTGGTTAAGCACATATTTGCGTCGCTTGGTAGATCTAAGTGCACAGATGGTATTTTAGCATATTTACAATTCAATATCGAAGCCATGCATATCTTCCGCCTCCTCCGAGTCTACTTTAATTCTAATCAAAGTTCTCTTTTTCATATTGATGTTAAGTTCAAAAGTACTATAAAAGCATTTTAAAAGACTAGATTTATGAAATTAGTGTGGCACCAATCACAAGTAAAATCGCATCGTTTGCGTAGAATAGATGTGAGAGAAAGCATTTTTCAGAACTCATTGCCATTCTGGTTTATAAACACAGGTTGATATGCATACCTTGAATCCAGAGCTAGACTAGTCTTTCTTGTTCCCAAGCCTGTAAAACATTGAACCACTTCTTCCATGAACTCTTCCGCCTTGACTGTAAAACATTGAACCACTTCTATTCTGAGTTTTCTATTACATCCTTCATGTGTTTTTAGGATGCATAGTTCCTTCACTTTTCCAATCCGAGATTCCATAATTGAAAAGCAATACGCTCCTTTGCTGGAAGAGAAATAGTATGCCCACATTAGCAACGTTGTTCTATGATGTTTTATGTTCAAGATTAGATGGTTTTCCATTCTAATTTCAGACCACCTTCTTGTAGGTGGTATAAACAAGATAGTTTTCATTCTGATTTCAGCCCACCTTATAGGAAGTATAAACTCTCCTCCACTAGTTGGTCCTCAAAGTAATCTTAGCCGTCGGTTTGTCGTACTTTGTTGATGGAACCCTACTCTTTCCAAGTCTCGCCACATTTATCGTCACTCTCATTTCATTAATTCTAAGCGAACTTAAGCTCTCACCACCCAAGCCTTATCATTAGCAAAACTTTTATATTGTACCTGATTATGGTTTTCTACCCAAAAAGAACAGAAGAATTGCTGTACACCATTAATAGGCCTAACTACACAATGCATGATCTGATCATTTTGACTAATAACTTCCACATCAGTCATCTTAGCATCCCACCTAACGAGAAACCAAACCCAACAATTACTACAACTAACTTTAAACACCCAATTTCAATTCCTAGCAACTTTGTTACCAACATGACTAATAATTACTACAACTAGCGTTACACCCAATTTCAACTCAGCTTGTCTCCTAAGATCCCATTGCTGAAAAATTAATTCTGATTTTCCTACACTCCAACCCCTTGGTGTCTTATTTGAGCGCAACATGCTTCATAACTTCATTGAATTGTGCATCAGAAACCTTAAGTAACCTTTGGTATAATCGGTTTAGTATTATAAGCCAAATCCACCCTAGCAATAAAGCAACATCAGTACCAAGGACATCAAGCCTGTTTTTGGAAATCATCTCATCTAAACAAACATCCATAGCAGACACCAGAAATCGCATTTTCCTTACATCATTATTAATCATAGAGTTAGAAGTCATTAGCTTATTCTCAGTTTTAGAACCACAATATCTCCACAATCCCCTTTTTAGAGGCAACCCATTTACACCATTACCCTTATCACCTTTGGTAGAAGCTTTATCCTCTAAATCAACTTTATCATTATCATTAGGCTTAGAGATATTACTAGCAACACCAATATCAGCCTTTTGACAAGCATTAAGGCAATAACTAGAAGCACTCTTGTTTTGATCAAGATCCCCACTTTAATAAATGTTACCACCAAATTTACTCCTACATCCGGCCGTGTTATTCCTATTTTGAAAATGACTCAACCTTCGTCATACATTAAAGTTAGTAACCCCCACCTCCCTCACTCATTCTTCTAATCCAATTAGCACTCTCATTACCCACCCCAACATTCCTAACAAGGTCAATTATTCTTCCTTATAGTAACAAACCCATCATCATCAGCCAAAATAACTGAATTTTTCTTCACATTTTCACTAGAAACAACATCATCAAGCTTCTTATCTTTATCCCTAATCTCCTCTTCAAATAAATGTTTAGACACAAGAATTAAAATCATGCCAAAATACTTTACAGTGTGAACAACTCAAAAGATTTTAACTAATATTCAACTGAAACCAACACCACTTTCCCAATGTCCTCACAACCAAAAAGATATTCAGTCTTAAAATTCTTTGGAAGTTGACACTAAGCATTAATCTCAACAATCTCCTTAAGCATATCGCCTGAGTTTTATGAGCAGTTGCATCAATAGAAGACACTTTATCCACCCCAATCTTTTTTCTAGCCTTAGAATCAATATTAAATTCAACTTTGTTGATAACCATGGCATACAGAACTAGAAATAATCATTAATTTCTCAATGAATGGTAACTCCATAGTAAATAAGTATTTACCAATCTCCTTAACCTTGGCATTAAATAGTTTCTTGTTAGAGGTTTTTTATCTTGCCTCGTTTAGCAACAACCCCCGAATCTCCCGCATCCTTACACGTCACCTTTCTCTTCTTATACCCTACCATATTTCCATGTTTATCCCCAAATTAGGCAAAGCATTCAAAACCACATTACTCTTTTTAATCACAAGCTCCAAATACAATAGAAAATAGGTTACCTTAAAAGATGTAATTATTCACATACACATTCATGCTTTCATCCATACGACTTTTGAGAATCTATAATTATGTTCTTAGGACATAGTTTCAACATCTAGAAAGCTTAATCCTCTCTGATAAGTAAACATTAGAAAAATGCTATGAATCCAAAACCTCTTTAAATATAACATACACTTTAGATTCTATACCAACACAACTAATAGCCTATCTCAGCTAATATTCACGTTATTATTAATCATAGAATTTAGAATTAGAAGTCGCTGACTTATTATCATTCTTAAAATAGCAAACTCTCCATATTGCCTTTTAAAAGGTAACCCATTTACACCATTACACGTATCACAACCTTCAACGAAAGCCCCTTTAGAGATAGTACCAGCTACACCAATATCAGCCTTTTCATAAGCATATAAGGCCATAACTAGAAGCCCCCTTAGCCTCTTGGTTTGATTAGAATCCCCACTTTGATACAAGTTACCACCGAAATTATTCCTACCTCGGGTGGCCTTATAAATCCTATAATAAAACATATTAAACCTTCATCTTACATTAATATTAGTACCACCCCCCTCCCCCCAAAAAAAATAAATAAAAAAATCTTCTTATCCTATTAGCATTCTCATTACCCACCCCAACAGTCCTAACTAACCTATTATTCTTCCCTAAGGTAACAAACTAATTAGCATAAGCCAAAATAATTGAATTTCTATTTACTTTCTCACTAGTAACAACATCATCAAGCTTATTAGCTTGTGTTAAATACAACCTTGTTATTGATATTTAGTTTCTCAATGAATGGTAACACATTCTTAGTAACCAAGTATTTATCAATCTTCTTAGCCTTAGCATTAAATAATTTCTTATTAAAAGCCTTTTTTGTTATCTTGCCTCTATCAACAACAACCCTCGCATCCTTACTAGTCAACCTTTCTCTTCTTATACCCTACCATATGACCAACCCCAATTTAGGCATAGCATTCAAAATCACATTACTCTCCTTAATCACAAGCCCTAAATATAATAGAAAATAGATAACCTTAAAAGCTGTAAAATTATTCACATACTCATTCATGCTCTCATCCATACGATTTTTGAGAAACTATAAATATGTTTTTAGGTCATAGTTGCAACCTCTATAAAGCTTAATCCCCTCAGATAAGAAAACATAATTTTAGTCCAAAACCTCATTAAATATATCCTAAACTTTAGATTCTATCCCAACAAAGCTTATAGCCTATCTTAGCTAATATTCACGTTATTATTAAACATAGAATTAAAAGTCACTGCTTATTCTCATTCTTAAAATCGCAACATCTCCAGATTCCCCTTTTAAGAGGTAACCGATTTACACCATAACCCTTATCACAACCTTCAACAGATTCCACCTCTGGTATAGTACCAGCTACATCAACATTAGCCTTTTGATAAGCATTAAGGCCATAACTAGAAGCCCCCTCAAAACTCTTGTTTTGATCAAAATCCCCACTTTAATACATGTTACCACCAAAATTACTCCTGCATCTGGCCGTATTATTCCTATTTTGAAACTGATTGAACCTTTGTCATACATTAAAGTTAGTAACCCCCACCCCCTCTCTCAGTCTTCTAATCCAATTAGCACTCTCATTACCCACCCCAACAGTTAGGACCTATTATTCTTCCCCAAGGTAACAAACTAATTTGCATAGGCCAAAATAACTGAATTTCTCTTTACTTTCCCACTAGTAACAACATCATCAAGCTTATTAGCTTTATCCCTAACCTCTTCAAATAAAAGTCTAGACACACAAGAAGTTAAATCTTACCCAAATAACTCAAAGGTTTTAACTAATATTCAATTGAAACCAACACCACTTCCAAAACTTCCTCAAAACCATAAGGATATTCAGTCTTCTTTTTCTTTGGAAGTTTTCACTAAGCATTAATCTCAACGTCCTCTTTAAACATATTGCATGAGTTTTACGAGCAATTGCATCAAAAGAAGACACGTTATCCACCTAAGTCTTCTTTCCAGCCCCATAATCAATATTAGTGTTAAATACAACCTTGTTGTTGATATTTAGTTTCTCAATGAATTATAACTCATTCTTAGTAACCAAGTATTCACCAATCTTCTTAGCCTTAGCGTTAAATAGTTTCTTATTAGAAGCTTTTTTTGTATCTTGCCTCTATCAGCAACAACCCTCGCATCCTTACTTGTCAGCCTTTCTCTTCTTATCCCCTACCATATCTCCATGTCCACCCCCCAAATTAGGCAAAGCATTCAAAACCACATTACTCTCCTTAATAACAAGCCCTATATATAATAGAAAATAGGTAACCTTAAAAGCTGTAAAATTATTCACATACTCATTCATGCTCTCATCCATACGATTTTTTAGAAACTAAAAATATGTTTTTAGGTCAGAGTTGCAACCTGTATAAAGCTTAATCCCCTTAGATAAGTAAATATTAGGAAATATGCTTAATCCCCTTAGATAAGTAAATATTAGGAAATGTTAGGTCAGAGTTGCAACCTCTGGAAAGCTTAATCCCTCGTATAAGTAAACATTAGGAAACATGATATTAATCCAAAACCTCTTTAAATATATCATACACTTTAGGTTCTATCCCAGCACAACTAATAGCCTATCTCAGCTAATATTCACATTATTAATCATAAAATTAGAAGTCACTGGCGTATTCTCATTTATAAAATCGTAATATCTCCAGATTCCTCTTTAAGAGGTAACCCATTTGCACAATTACCCTTATCACAACCTTCAACGGAAGCCCCCTCAGAGATAGTACCAGCTACACTAATATCCGCCTTTTTAATAAGCATTAGAAGCCCCCTCAACACTCTTGTTTTGATTAGAATCCTCCATTTGATACATGTTACCACCACAATTATTCCTAACTATGCCCATGTATATCATATTTTAAAACTAATTAAACGTTCATCTTACATTAATGTTAGTACATGTCACAAAATCATACTTCTTTATCAATTGATGAGAAACTTCACAAATTAGAACAAAAACTCTAGAACAAATCAACCCAAAAATGACCAGAAGATAGATAAGAAGATAAAAGAACTTAGACCATCATTATGATGTTCTAAACACCAAACAAATACAGAATCAACACTCTAACAATAGAAACCCTAATTGGAAACAAGAAGATGAAAAACAACCAACACGAAATAGAAAATATTTTTCGTTTTAATAAACCCATGTGGGCTGGGCCTTCTCACCTCCGGTTTTAGGTCCAAGCTAGCATCCAAGCCCATAAGTAGCCATCAAGCCAATCAGCCCAATAACACTCCAAAAGCCCATAGCGTCTTGGCAACATATTAAAAATACAATACAAAGAAAATAGTTAGTAAGTATATATGCAAACAAAATGTTTTGACATTGAATTGAAAGTAAACACATATCTCAACACCCCCCCCCCCCCCTCAATTCAATAGGCAAACATATTAAACAAATAAAATAAAAAAAACAGTTCTCATGTCTTGTAAAACATGCTTACTAGCGCGACTCATTGCTCAAAATTCAAACTTTACAAGAACAAGCTGTCTTTTAAAAAAACTTTACTTTCCAAACAAACTCACTTCTCCTTTTTTAAAACATATGCCAAGTGATTTGAAAAATATGGATTTTAAGAGCAATATGAAAGGTAAGCAATGTTGCATATAAAAACAAGAACCAAAGGCATTTCCTAATCAATTGATGCAACAACTTAATTGTTGTACATTAATGCAACACTTTACAAAGATTTTAAACAAATTGGAACACATATTTCCTTGAACCTTAAACCCATTTCTTATAAATTTCCAGCACATTTGAACTAGTTTTACAATTTTGCAAATCACTAAAACATAAAAAACTTTGAATTTGCAGATACACAAACATGCGCCAATAGAGTAAAGGCAATTACTTCATGTAAACAAACAAAAAACAGATAATATGGAAACAAGTATCCTCATTTAAATTGCTGGTAACTAGCAGTCAACTGATCAAAGATACACCACCTTAGTAAAGTAACATTGCCTTTTAATGATTTCACAACATTCAAAACAACATTAAACATTACTACCTATTAACAAATGATTCATAAAGGATCACTCAAATCTATTACAAGAACAGTTTAAACGACAATAAATCTTTCAGGATATAAAACTTCAAAGTTGTTTTCTTTTAATTTCTAGACCAACTTTCAAGAACAAAAGACATGAATAATGATGTTTGTGAGAAAACTTAAATCACCACATAACTAAAGCATGGTTTTCAAAAGAAAACTTACACGGCTTGCAATTCTTGTAAGAACATCCGAGTACATGGGCAGGTGCGTGTGACCTAAGCCCATACATGATCCCAAGCAATTCTGCTCCAAATAGCTTCAAGCCTAACGATCCATGCATGCATCAATATGCCTCATACAAAACAAACCAAGATATTAAACAACATACTAGAACTTTACCAATTAGAACTTTCTCCCAACACAGTTATTCAACAAAAAC
The DNA here is from genome assembly GCF_021521415.1 of Bidens hawaiensis. Classification (NCBI taxonomy): domain Eukaryota; kingdom Viridiplantae; phylum Streptophyta; class Magnoliopsida; order Asterales; family Asteraceae; genus Bidens; species Bidens hawaiensis. Next base: position 27,578 of record NW_027501760.1, read on the forward strand.
ATTTTAAATCAACAATGCAGTTTAGATTCATCATTGACAAACGAATAAACTTCAAAGAATACTACACAGGTAATCATAAATTGCAATAAACACAACGCAAGAGAACATACATATAGTATGTTCATATGAATGTATTAACATATATCAGACACAAATCTGATACAAAAATCTATAAGACAAACATGTCATGTCACAAGACACAGAAACTTTCTTTAACACATAAAGAAAGAATCATAGGATTCCAAATAACTATAAAAAACATATTTGATGAGAAAATAAAAGCCACACAGCTTTAAAAGAAATCAGAACCACATCCGAAAACATGACATGTGAAGAACTTAAAGACTAATTTGACTTGATAAAAAAAGAACTTTTACAACTTCACAAGAAACATATACCTCGTAAAGAACATAAAGACTAATTTTTACTCAAGAAAAAAACTTTTACAACTTCACAACAACCATTGAATCACAAGATTAAAAAACCATCAGATTCATATATGAGAAGACAAAAGTCACACGACTTTTAGAAGATTTTATAAGAAAAAAGTCACACGAGAAACAAACATGACTGAAAGACTTGTGAGGAACTTAAAGACTAATTTGACTTGATCAAAAAACTTTTACAACTTTACAAGAAGCATATAAAATTTGTAAAGAACATCAAGATTAATTTGAATCAGGCTAAAACTTTTACAACCTCACAAAAAATACCGAATTAAAATCATCATCAGCCAAAATAACTTAATGCTTCTTCACATTCTCACTAGCAATAACATCATCAAGCTTCTTAGCTTTATCCCTAATCTCCTCTTCAAACAATGGTCTGGACACACAAGAATTAAAATCATACCCAAATACTTATACAATGTGAACGACTCAAAGTTTAAACCTCACCACTTTCCCAACTTCCTCACAACCAAAAGGAAATTATGTCTTAACTTTCTCTATTAATCTCAACTTACACTCTTGCAAAACTCCCCTTACCATCCTTCTTAGTGCATCTATCAATAGTCACTTTGTCAAATATCCATAGTCACTCTGGCAAAACTCCCCTTAACAAATTATAAAAAGGTTTGTGATTTATGACATGTTTTCCACTAACAAGTTAGTGGTTTAGTTATTCATAACATCAACCATAACTTTCCACTACGCACAGTCTTACATACTTAATTATACTACGAGCCTCCAACATAGTACAAATAAATCACCGTAGCATGGTAGCAGAATATTAGCAGAATATTGTTCATTTGTGTTTTATATAAGGTACAATAAGAAATAAATAGCCACCAAAATAAATATTAAAAAGTATATTTAAAGAAAGGTCGGTCGAAGTTTGAAGCGATTGAAAACGTCTTAATTAAAACCCCAACGGTCATCAAACCCCTTACAATCACTCTCATTCAGTTCGTGATGTATTCCGCGCCCACCAGCAATTGCGAACTCAAACGTTACCGACGGTTCAATCCAAGATCGGCTCGTTGGCTTGATCTTAAGCTACCTTAACTTCAAAATCAAGCTCGGGCCTAGCTGAGCTGCGTCATTTAATTTCGATCTCGAGCCTAACCCACCCAGGCTTGACTCGAGCTCAACTAGTGAATAACCATAGCGTAAAGTCAAAACAAAAGGCAATGACACATGGAATGAACAACTAATATACCAATGGACATTATATACCAAAACCCGTATTCGAACCGGACCCGATTTATACTAGGTAATACCCGTCCTCGGAACAGGTCCTATACCCTAAAATAAGGTATTCAAATACTCGGTTTTAATCTAAACCTGGTGCATAGAGTATGATTTTTAGAGACATACATGGACCCGACTAACGCACCTCTAATATATATATAGTATAAGAAATAAATAAATAAACCGCCACTAACTAAATATAATATTAAAAAAAAGGAGGGTCGGTTTGAAGAAATAGGAAAGTAAAAGGAGGGAAACCCAACCCTAAACCCCCAACGACCAACCAACGGTCATCATTTAAATCAAATCCCATTTGCTTTTCAACGACGCAATTAAATCCATTCTCCGATGCGATTACTCATCGATTAATCTCAAATCCATCCTCTGATTTTCATTCGATCAAATCCACAACTCAACGATTCAATCTGTTCTCAGCCGCTGTGATTGCACCTCGTCAAATCTGGTATAAAAATCGAATCTCTGATCTCAAACCTACACTCTCACTCTGTTGCTGATATTACTTAGGGTTTCTACAATTCTATTTAGTTGGCTGATTTTTAGGGTTACAGTTATAGCTTTCAAGAGTTCTAAGGATTTAAAATCGTATATTCTGTTCTGACATTACTTTTAAGGGTTACACTTGTTTTTTCAATGATAGGTAGGCGTAATTACCGACTGGTTATCTATGATATTAGCTTTTAATTGGGTACTGATAGCTGATGAAATATGATTTAGTAATAATGTGGAGTAAATTGAATGTTATAAACTACTTAAATGCTGTATATATATGATGGATGCTGTTTATTCTAGAACTATCAGTTTATGCGAGAAACCAAAAGCAAACTAAATCGTTTAATTTTTTTATTAGTGATTTATATTTTTTCAAAGTTTTTTACTTCGTAGATGCATATGTGTATGTTATGTATATTTCCAATCGTTAAACTGATTTGTTTCATTTCACAATTTTTTGCAAGTCGGTTTAGGGATTTTTTTGATGTATGTAACACATGTGTTTGCATCTAAGACGTATAAATTCAGATGAAAAATATAAATTATTATTGAAAAATTCAATATCGAAGCCATGCATATCTTCCGCCTCCTCCGAGTCTACTTTAATTCTAATCAAAGTTCTCTTTTTCATATTGATGTTAAGTTCAAAAGTACTATAAAAGCATTTTAAAAGACTAGATTTATGAAATTAGTGTGGCACCAATCACAAGTAAAATCGCATCGTTTGCGTAGAATAGATGTGAGAGAAAGCATTTTTCAGAACTCATTGCCATTCTGGTTTATAAACACAGGTTGATATGCATACCTTGAATCCAGAGCTAGACTAGTCTTTCTTGTTCCCAAGCCTGTAAAACATTGAACCACTTCTTCCGTGAACTCTTCCGCCTTGACTGTAAAACATTGAACCACTTCTATTCTGAGTTTTCTATTACATCCTTCATGTGTTTTTAGGATGCATAGTTCCTTCACTTTTCCAATCCGAGACTCCATAATTGAAAGGCAACCCATTTACACCATTACCCTTATCACCTTTGGTAGAAGCTTTATCCTCTAAATCAACTTTATCATTATCATTAGGCTTAGAGATATTACTAGCAACACCAATATCAGCCTTTTGACAAGCATTAAGGCAATAACTAGAAGCACTCTTGTTTTGATCAAGATCCCCACTTTAATAAATGTTACCACCAAATTTACTCCAACATCCGGCCGTGTTATTCCTATTTTGAAACTGACTCAACCTTCGTCATACATTAAAGTTAGTAACCCCCACCCCCCTCACTCATTCTTCTAATCCAATTAGCACTCTCATTACCCACCCCAACATTCCTAACAAGGTCAATTATTCTTCCTTATAGTAACAAACCCATCATCATCAGCCAAAATAACTGAATTTTTCTTCACATTTTCACTAGAAACAACATCATCAAGCTTCTTTTCTTTATCCCTAATCTCCTCTTCAAATAAATGTTTAGACACAAGAATTAAAATCATGCCAAAATACTTTACAGTGTGAACAACTCAAAAGATTTTAACTAATATTCAACTGAAACCAACACCACTTTCCCAACGTCCTCACAACCAAAAAGATATTCAGTCTTAAAATTCTTTGGAAGTTGACACTAAGCATTAATCTCAACAATCTCCTTAAGCATATCGCCTGAGTTTTATGAGCAGTTGCATCAATAGAAGACACTTTATCCACCCCAATCTTTTTTCTAGCCTTAGAATCAATATTAAATTCAACTTTGTTGATAACCATGGCATACAGAACTAGAAATAATCATTAATTTCTCAATGAATGGTAACTCCATAGTAAATAAGTATTTACCAATCTCCTTAACCTTGGCATTAAATAGTTTCTTGTTAGAGGTTTTTTATCTTGCCTCGTTTAGCAACAACCCCCGAATCTCCCGCATCCTTACACGTCACCTTTCTCTTCTTATACCCTACCATATTTCCATGTTTATCCCCAAATTAGGCAAAGCATTCAAAACCACATTACTCTTTTTAATCACAAGCCCCAAATACAATAGAAAATAGGTTACCTTAAAAGATGTAATTATTCACATACACATTCATGCTTTCATCCATACGACTTTTGAGAATCTATAATTATGTTCTTAGGACATAGTTTCAACATCTAGAAAGCTTAATCCTCTCTGATAAGTAAACATTAGAAAAATGCTATGAATCCAAAACCTCTTTAAATATAACATACACTTTAGATTCTATACCAACACAACTAATAGCCTATCTCAGCTAATATTCACGTTATTATTAATCATAGAATTTAGAATTAGAAGTCGCTGACTTATTATCATTCTTAAAATAGCAAACTCTCCATATTGCCTTTTAAAAGGTAACCCATTTACACCATTACACGTATCACAACCTTCAACGAAAGCCCCTTTAGAGATAGTACCAGCTTATTATTGATATTTTTCCAATTAGTCCTGTTACCACCACTTTAATACATGTTACACAAGCTAATAAGGTTGTATCCAATTAGTCTTGTTTTGATCAAAATCCCCACTTTAATACATGTTACCACCAAAATTACTCCTGCATCTGGCCGTATTATTCCTATTTTGAAACTGATTGAACCTTTGTCATACATTAAAGTTAGTAACCCCCACCCCCTCTCTCAGTCTTTTAATCCAATTAGCACTCTCATTACCCACCCCAACAGTTAGGACCTATTATTCTTCCCCAAGGTAACAAACTAATTTGCACAGGCCAAAATAACTGAATTTCTCTTTACTTTCCCACTAGTAACAACATCATCAAGCTTATTAGCTTTATACCTAACCTCTTCAAATAAAAGTCTAGATACACAAGAAGTTAAATCTTACCCAAATAACTCAAAGGTTTTAACTAATATTCAATTGAAACCAACACCACTTCCAAAACTTCCTCAAAACCATAAGGATATTCAGTCTTCTTTTTCTTTGGAAGTTTTCACTAAGCATTAATCTCAACGTCCTCTTTAAACATATTGCATGAGTTTTACGAGCAATTGCATCAAAAGAAGACACGTTATCCACCTAAGTCTTCTTTCCAGCCCCATAATCAATATTAGTGTTAAATACAACCTTGTTGTTGATATTTAGTTTCTCAATGAATTATAACTCATTCTTAGTAACCAAGTATTCACCAATCTTCTTAGCCTTAGCGTTAAATAGTTTCTTATTAGAAGCTTTTTTTGTATCTTGCCTCTATCAGCAACAACCCTCGCATCCTTACTTGTCAGCCTTTCTCTTCTTATCCCCTACCATATCTCCATGTCCACCCCCCAAATTAGGCAAAGCATTCAAAACCACGTTACTCTCCTTAATAACAAGCCCTATATATAATAGAAAATAGGTAACCTTAAAAGCTGTAAAATTATTCACATACTCATTCATGCTCTCATCCATACGATTTTTTAGAAACTAAAAATATGTTTTTAGGTCAGAGTTGCAACCTGTATAAAGCTTAATCCCCTTAGATAAGTAAATATTAGGAAATATGCTATTAGTCCAAAACCTCATTAAATATATCCTAAACTTTAGATTCTATCCCAACAAAGCTTATAGCCTATCTTAGCTAATATTCACGTTATTATTAAACATAGAATTAAAAGTCACTGCTTATTCTCATTCTTAAAATCGCAATATCTCCAGATTCCCCTTTTAAGAGGTAACCGATTTACACCATTACCCTTATCACAACCTTCAACAGAAGCCACCTCAGGTATAGAACCAACTACATCAACATCAGCTTTTTGATAAGCATTAAGGCCATAACTAGAAGCCCCCTCAAAACTCTTGTTTTGATCAAAATCCCCACTTTAATACATGTTACCACCAAAATTACTCCTGCATCCGGTCGTATTATTCCTATTTTGAAACTGATTAGACCTTCGTCATACATTAAAGTTAATAACCCCCACCCCTTCTATCATTCTTCTAATCCAATTAGCACTCCCATTACCCACCCCAACATTCCTAACAAGGACATTTATTCTTCCTTATAGTTTACAAACACACCATCATTAGCCAAAATAACTAAATTCTTCTTCACATTTTCAACAGCAACAACATCATCAAGCATCTTAGCTTTATCCCTAATGTCCTCTTCAAATAAAGGTTTGGGCACATAAGAATGAAAATCATGCCCAAATACTTTACAGTGTGAATGACTCAAAAGGTTTTAACTAATATTCAACTGAAACCAATACCACTTTCCCAACTTCCTCACAACCAAAAGGATATTTAGTCTTAACTTTCTTTGGAAGTTTACACTAAGCATTAATCTCAACAACCTCCTTAAGCATATCGCCTGAGTTTTACGAGCAGTTGCATCAATAGAAAACACTTTATCCACCTAGTCTTCTTTCTAGCCCTAGAATCAATATTAGTGCTAGTGCTAAATACAACTTTGTTGATATCCATGGCATACAGAACTAGAAATAGTCTTTAATTTCTCAATGAATGGTAACTCCTTCATAGTAAACAAGTATTTATCAATCTCCTTAGCCAATAGCATTAAATAGTTTCTTGTTAGAAGCTTTTTGTATCTTGCCTCTATTAGCAACAACCCCCGCATCCTCGCATCCTTACTCGTCACCTTTCTCTTCTTATACCCTACCATATTTCCAACCCCAAATTTAGGCAAAGCATTCAAAACCACATTACTCTCCTTAATCACAAGCCCTAAATATAATAGAAATAGGTAACCTTAAAAGCTGTAAAATTATTCACATACTCATTCATGCTCTCATCCATACGATTTTTGAGAAACTATAAATATGTTTTTAGGTCATAGTTGCAACCTCTATAAAGCTTAATCCCCTAAAATAAGAAAACATAATATTAGGCCAAAACCTCGTTAAATGTATCCTAAACTTTAGCTTCTATCCCACAAAGCTAATAGTCTATCTCAGCTAATATTCATGTTATTATTTATTATAGAATTTAGAATTAGAAGTCACTGGCTTATTCTCATTCTTAAAATCGCAAAATCTCCATATTCTCTTTTAAGAGGTAACCCATTTACACCATTACACATATCACAACCTTCAACGGAAGCCCCCTTAGAGATAGTACCAGCCGCACCAATATATATATCAGCCTTTTGATAAGCATTAAGGCCATAACAAGAAGCCCCCTCAGCCTCTTGTTTTGATTAGAATCCCCCACTTTGATACATGTTACCACCGAAATTATTCTTACCTCTGCCTTTATAAATCCTATTTTAAAACTAACTAAACCTTCATCTTACATTAGTGTTATGGCACCCCCCAATATATATATATATATATATATATATATATATATATATATATATATATATGATTGATTTCTTTTGAGAACTGCTTTGAGTTTTAAGAACTCGAAAGAACTCAACGTAACAATTTTTTTTTTTGAATTTTTTTTACACATGTGTAATACGTAAGTGTAAGTGATGTACAAAAAATTACGGTATTTTTTTACACACCGAATCGACTTATTACACATGTGTAACTAACAGTTAAACTTGTGTAATCATCAAAAATACTTACTCTCTCTCCTGCTTCATTTTTTAATTACATTTAATCTCAGCCACATATTTCATGTCATTTAATTAAATGTGTGGTCCAAATTTGAGTTCTTAAAGTTCTTACAACTCAACATGGTTCTCAAAATATCTCCCCGCTATATATATATATATATATATATATATATATATATATATATATATATATATATATATATATATATATATATATATATATATAATGCCATTAGCATTCTCATTACCCATCCCAACAGTCCTAACTTACCTATTATTCTTCCCCAAGGTAACAAACTAATTAGCATAAGTCAAAATAACTGAATTTCTCTTTACTTTCTTACTAGTAACAACATCATCAAGCTTATTAGCTTTATTGCTAACCTCTTCAAATAAAAGTCTGGATACACAAGAAGTAAAATCTTACCCAAATAACTCAAAAGGTTTTAACTAATATTCAACTTAAACCAACACCACTTCCCAAACTTCCTCATAACCAAAAGGATAAGCATTAAGGTCATAACTAGAAGCCCCTTCAACACTCTTGTTTTGATTAGAATCCCCACTTTGATACATGTTAACACCAAAATTATTCATACCTCTGCCCTCATAAATCCTATTTTAAAACTAATTAAACCTTCATCTTACATTAGTGTTAGTACCCCCCCCCCCCAACACAAAATAAATAATAAAAAAAAATATCTATTTCCATTAGCATTCTCATTACCCACCCCAACAGTCCTAACTGGCCTATTATTCATCCCCATGGTAACAAACTAATCGGCATCAAAATAACTGAATTTCTCTTCACTTTCTCACTAGCAACAACATCATCAAGCTTATTAAATTTATCCCTAACCTCTTCAAATAAAATTCTAGACACACAAGAAGTAAAATCTTACCCAAATACGGTTTTAACTAATATTCAACTGAAACCAACACCACTTCCCCCACTTCCTCATAACCAAAAGGATATTCAGTCTTCTTTTTCTTTGGAAGTTTACACTAAGCATTAATCTCAAAACCCTCCTTAAGCATATTGCATGAGTTTTACGAGCAGTTGCATCAAAAGAAGACACGTTATCCACCTAAGTCTTCTGTCCAGCCCCATAATCAATATTAGTGTTAAATACAACCTTGTTGCTGATATTTTGTTTTTCAATGAATGGTAACTTATTCTTAGTAACCAAGTATTTACCATCTCCTTAGCTTTAGCATTAAATTGTTTCTTATTAGAAGCTTTTTTTTTTATCTTGCCTCTATCAGCAACAACCCTGCATACTTACTAGTCACATTTCTCTTATACCCTACCATATCTCCATGTCCACCCCCCAAAGTAGGCAAAGCATTCAAAACCACATTACTCTCCTGTAGTATAATACAATACGTATATATAGGTGTTACATTCTTCCCACCTTATTTTAATCTCGTTTTCGAGATTAGTTGAACAAATGAGGATACTAATTTATTTCATACTCAAATTCCAACCTATGTTCCCTACCTCGTCGGGAATTCCATTTTGCTATTACCATACAAATTGCTTTCTGCTTAGCTTTCTTCATCTGGTGATCTTCAATCTGTAGTGGTCTCTCAACACGTGTAACACCCGAGAGGTTATACAATAGGTCATATATAAGTAAATAGTTCCATATTTGAATATAAATTAAACCAATACTTGTACCTTTTTATAGAGCGCCAATGGCATGGGTAAGTACTCTTCAATATGTATGTCATCTATACCTGATTGATTTAGGTGTGCATACTCTTACCATAAACTTTATATATGCGAAATAGATTAAACCAATACTTGTTCCTTTTATTAAGTGTCTGCCACATGGATAAGAACTCTTCAATAGGTATGCCATCTATACCGGATTGGTTTAGGTGTGCGGATCCTACCTATGCAAGATCCATAAACTTCATTTATGCCAATTAAATAAATCTAATGCTCGTCTTTTTTATTGAGTGTTAATGAGATGGGTAAGAACTATTCAATATGTATGTCATCTATACTATATCGGATTGGTTTAGGTATATAGACTCTGCCTATGCAAGATCCATAAATTTCATTTATGCCAAAACTTTCATTGTACTTCTTATTCTTCTTTCTTTCACATTTAATCTGCCAAAACTGTCATTGAACTTTCTATTCTTCTTTCTTTCACATTTAATCTTCTTTAAACCTATTTTCATTTAGAACTAGTAACTTAATCATTGTTTATCTAGGTCTTCTTTAAAACAAGAGTTAAACTTAAAACATTGGTATTCATCAACATGTGCCGTTTATCAAACAAATTTTGCATGTTTTCACAAACTCTTTACATGTTTTCACACTCTTTACTATAAATCATTTGAGCGTACATATCAGCCCAAAATCGGTAAAAATCATAAATTGGACATCCATAAATCACTTAGCTTGTTAAGGAACTTCTAATTAGTTGTCTTTGATGAGGAACTTGATACCTTAAAAGCTATCACGTTCGAGTAGCAAACCACTTCCTGCGTGTAAACCGATATGCGACTTGAAAATCCCCTCATTCCTTTCTCTAAGCCATCACCACTTACCTATTGTCATACTTTACTTCTATTCGCGAATGAACCATGAAGCCGTTAAGACTAACCTCCGTGCGCATACATACGAGTAGCTCAAAACTAACCCATGCAAACTTCGATTTAGGTAATTCAAACGACCATATGCCCTTCTCGGAAATTTTCACTTTTTAACGATTTTGTGACAAATCACCCCACTTATCTTGGTCTTCAGTTATGAATCATCACAACCTACAGGGCAAGTTTAAACCACATCCAAACAGCCCTTATCACATGCCATGATCACACACATGAACCTTAATCCGAATCTTTACCCAACTCGAAAGTTAGGTGGGTTTTCCTCGCACCATATTCAACCAAGCCACTAGGGGTGTTCAAAGTCGAACGAATGATGATCTGTAACCCTTGGCATTTACCACGCTTCACATAACTTAGATGACACACAGTAGCATAGCATAGAGTCACATTACGTCACCCGATTTGTCTAACTTTCATTTACTATGGGTATTGTAGGCCCGATTCTGACCATGCATAACTATTGCCACTCTAGTTCACATTCCATAAACTGATAAACATCACATAACTTATGTCTTTAACTTTATTATGCATGCACACATTACTAAAAACATCATAGCAGGCATGTGTACCAATCATAACATAACATAACGAGTATATAGAAACCCTCTTCGGCGCTTTTTTTAAAAAAAAAAAATTAATCATGTGTCCAATTTCGCCATGCTTATGTCACTTTTTAGAGTTTAGCGGTCAGAATGATCGTGTCCTGGCTTTTCACATCGAAATCATAAATTGGTTTCCAACTTGCATTCTCCCGAATAATGTTTCCTACATTTCTCACAAGGATCCACCTTTTCCATCCTAGCCTTTTTTTCTACAAACTCATGGTTCCAGTGTGTAGGCATTTCATCCCGTTTATCATATAACATTTCATTAAACTAAACTACTAACAAAAACGTGCTAGGTTTAGTTGCCATCCTTGTACATATCATTGTTCCTTTCACAAGTATCTTTAACTCTTCCCATTCCATTCTCTGGACCGCTCTTCCTTCAATGGCTTGTATAATGTTATCTCACTAGCATAAGGCCTCATATACAAACGAATTAGCAGCATACTTTACTTTCGAGTCTTCCTTACAGTCAATTATCTTGATTTTTGCATCCATTTTTTAATTCATTGTGAACAACTACAAACGTGGATAAAGTAGCTTCTCACATTAATTTTATGGAGACTAGAGAATATGTGTTCAGGTGCTATGCTACAGGCCCTATGCCAAATGAAGATGATGGAGTAAGGTTTACGATGGAGAAAGGTCTACGACATATAATTCTAGAAAATACAATGAAAACCGTGGTTTGAAAATCTATGTTTGTTTAGTTGGGGCTGAGACATTTGACTGTTCAATTCTCGATTCGACCCCGGTGGTGCATGTTGCAAGCTGGGCAAGATGACCCGTGTAGTTAAGACGCTTAGGCGGGCCATGTTGTTACTGAATAAGAATCGAGTTGATGTTCATTTTGATCCAAGTGGCTTTGGTTCAAAAGCAAAAAATAATTAGTTTTTTCAAAGAATGGGAGTATGATACACAAAAAGATATGAGATCAAGACAGTGTCATTTATTCATATTTTAGTTTCTTATTTTTAATTATTTGTTTTCTTGTTTTTCTTTATCTTTGTTTGGTATAAATAGGCATAGTTAGTTTTGATATTGATTAATCGTGTTTCTTCCTTTTCCGGCTCTTTAGACCAATACCAATTCCAGGTGCATATTCCATTCGTGCATATGCGGTTTCCTTTTCTTTCTACTTGCTCTATTCCAAAGCAGTCTTGACTGATGTACTATAGGGAATTCTAATAAAACAGAAAGAGGAGAAAGCGATGGGTGGTCCGTAGGAAAACCGTTGGGTCAAGAATTTGACCCAAATGAGGAGATTTGACCGAAAACGAAGAATATGGAAGATTGGAATCTTCTCAACCTCCTCAGAAACTGCTAAGTATTGAATCCGAGCACACCTTGGACCTTTGAGTAAGGTTTTACTTAGCCGAGTACGAGATTTTGCCTCCCGGGCAAGGTTTACTTCAAATAGACTTCTTAAGTGAATATCCGAGCAAGGTAAGCTTTTTATTGATTTTCCGAGTAAGGATCATTGATTTGGCATATCCGAGCAAGGTTCACTGTGTCAAGCAGGATTGTTCTTCAAGACCAAGTATTTTACTCTTCCGAGTAAGGTATGGTCAACCAAGTCCAAGAAGCCAAGTAATTGGAAGACCGGGCAAGGTATTCTTTAATAATTATGGTCCGAGTATACTTGATGAGTTAATGGAATATCTCTAAGTTATATCGAGTAAGGTTCTGCTCAAGTAAGGTATGTATTCTCGAGTACGCCTTATCAATAAGTTATTCAATGACAATGAGCCGAACAGGACCATAGAAGAACAAGGTTGCTCGTAAGGATTTATCGGGCAAAGTTTGATAAGTCCAAGAAGATTGAAGTCTACTCGGTGAATATTTTACTTGGTAAAATATTCTTTAAGTAAAGTCTACCCGGAAACTGATTCCGAGTACACTTCTATGTTTACCAAGTCTGAAGGAAGGCCGAGTACACTGTGTACTCGGAGACTGAAGTTTAATGAAAAGCCTACCCGGAAGACTTGTTTTACACTTAGTTTTATTTTTGAATATGTAATTTGAATATGTACTATCGGAGAGGGTTTCTAGAAGGAATGACAGCTGTCTTAGGTTGGCAGGCCTATAAATAGAATAATTAGGGCACGCCGCCGAGAGAGACAGAGAGACAGGATACACACGACACATTAATTGAGAATATTTTGTGTGTGTAACGGCTGTCTGAGGATTCCTTATAAACCCTAAATCGATTACTCCTTTTGTATGACTAACATTATATAAATGGAAATCTTTTGAGTGAATCCTGTGTGTCTTCTATCTTTGAATATTCATTGCAACCGTATGTTTGTTATTGATTCCGCCTTTAACAAACGGTCATCTTTCTAAATATAGTAACCCTTCATTAACTCTCTTGTCAACACGATTAATTTTGTGTGAGTTATGACATGATTGATTAAAGATCCGAGCCGAATCGACCATAAAAGTGGGACCTGACAAGTGGTATCAGAGCTGGTTACTGCTATTTTTTAGAAAGATTGTTGCTGATTGAAGATTTGAAGAAGAATAACGTAAGCAGAGCACTGTTCGATTGATTTGTGACGTCAGCTGCCCTGTTTTTCATTTTTCTTTTAGATCTACAATTTTTCGGTGTTCTCTCTTCCTTGTTTCATTTAAAGTTTTAATCTTTATATCTAAATCTTGTTCTAATCACATCAGACACATCAGATTTGAGCATTCTGGTTTCAGATCTGATTATTTTGAAAACTTTTTATAAGAAACTGATATTTGTTTTCTCAAAATGTCTGGATATGAGGAACAAGAGGTGTCTACTAACAAGATACCTACGTTGTATGGACAGGAAAACTTTATCAAATGGAAGGTACTCTTTGAAGCAGCCGTATGCTACAATGACATTGACATGTGGAACTCCATCAAGAATGGTCCACAAACTACTGTTGAAGAAGGTGCAAATGCTACTGCAACTGCTGCTATAGGAGAAAAGATGAGAAAGGTGGATGACAAAGCCTTGGCTATGATTAAGCTAGGTTTGTCTTGGGAAATTCTGACCAAGGTGGCTCATCACACAACTGCCAAACAAATGTATGATGCCATCCTTGAGATGTATGAAGGGAACACTGAATTGAAGAACATTAAGAAGCAAAGACTGAAGCAACAGTTGGAAAGGTTCAAGTATAGAGATGGAGAAAGGTTGAAGTCAATACTAGAACGTTTTCTGAGTATTGTGAATGAGTTGAGAACAACTGATTATGTAATGACTGACTTTGATTTGAATACAAAGTTGCTCAACTCAATGCCAAAAGAATGGTATACTGTTTGTAAATTCATCCTTCAAAAGCAAATTTTAATGAATTGAAATTGGATGATGTGGTATGTTTTCTTCAAGCTGCTGAACTTGAAATGATTGAGAATGAGATGATCAAGGAAGATAGACCAAGTTTTCATGTTTCAAATGCTTTGATTGCACCAATGGGAAATCTGTCCATCAATAACCAACAGCAAATTCCCATAATAGAAGAACCAGCTGAACATAATGTTGTGACTCCAAAATCTTTTATTGGGGGTAGCACAAACACTCAAGGAAATCAGCAAAGGTTCAGTGTGCAATTGATTGATGATTCTGACTCTGCCTCTGTGTCTAATGGAAATGTTCCTAACCCTGGAACAGGACATGTTCAAAGCAATGAGACACAAGCTTTGTTTTCGATGTTTACTGAGTCATATAATGCCTTTGTTGCAAAGAACATGATTCACACAAGTGTGGTTCAAGATGATTTGGAACAAATTGATGCAGATGACTTAGAAGATATGGATTTGAAATGGCAAGCTGGTATGTTGGGATTGAGAAGTAGAAGGCTGTACAATAGAACTGGTAGATCTCTGGTTTCTGGTCCAAATGACAGGATTGGGTTTGACAAGTCAAAAGCAATATCCTACAATTGTCAGCAACCTGGTCATTTTGTTAGAGAATGCAATCAACAAAGAAATTTTCAGATGAATCAATTTCAGAATCAACAACCAGGAGGTCAACCTCAATATCAAAACAATCAATCTAGAGGTCACCAGCATTACCAGCAAAATCAGCCAAGATTCAACAACAGCAGCAATCAGATGAACAATTTCAACAACAACAGCAGTTACAATCCAAACTTCAATAACTTTCAGTCTCAAATGAACAATCAACAACAGAACATGCAACAGAGTCAAGGATTCAGCCTCAAATGAATCACAATCAAAACCTTCAAGGAACTCAAAATAGTCAAAACAACACTGTTCCAGCAAATCAAAATCAGATCAGAAATCAAGGAAATGTAGCAGTGACTACACAACATGAAGGAAGTTTTGATTGGAGCAGTCATGAGGAGGATATTGCTGATGACATCAGAAAGGCAAATGTGGCATTCATGGCCATAATTGAGAAAGAAAAGGGAACCTACTCTCAGGTACACTCTGCTCCTACAGTTGATTTGACTGAACTTATTAGTGAACTAAAAACGAAAGTAGGCAAGCTGGAAGGTGAGTGTTTTAGAAAGCAAAGTATCATAAATGAGTATGAGGCAAGTGAAATGATAAGTGATGAAAAGATTAAGAGCCTTGAAGATGATTGTATGATCATTTATAGCTCTCAAACAAGATACATCACTGAGATTGATGGTCTAAAGAAGATGTTGATTGAAGAAAAGGTGCAAAACACAAGACTAAAGGTTGAAACTGAATTTCTTAAGAATTTGGTCTCAACTGGGAACATTTGTGGAATACTGAATCAAGTGAAAGAACAGGACAAATACAAGACAGTTCCACCTCCATTCAACAACAACTTTATGCCAAAGGTTGACAAAGAGAAAAGAGATGCATACTTACAACAATTCAAAGATGTCTTTCAAGACAGGGAAGAATTTGTTGATTTATACAAAAAGGTAGAAGTGAATGAAGATGGAGAGTTTGTGATTAAGAAAGAAGTGAAAATGGAAAAGTCAATTGGAGTTCAAGTCTCTGAGGATGACTTTGATTCAGATGAGTTGTATCAAGATGATCTGAGTGATTTGAGTGATTAAATCACTGAAAAGGAAATTCAAGTTGCTGAAAAAGGAAGAAAGTATAAAAAACCTGAATCTGTTGATAAGCTTCCAAAGTATCCACCAATCCCACCAAAATCAAAGAAACAAAATGATAACATTAAAAGGGAACATGTCTCTTTTGATATCTGTGAAAGGAGAAAGATAAACTACAATGCAGTCAGACCTCCAAGCAAGACTGTATTGAATAGGATAAAGCAGAACCACAAGAAGAAGAAGGTGAATGAAAAGACTAATACAGAAATCTTTATCCAAGTTTATCCAATCTTTTCTAGTCATGAAGTGTTGGATGTTGGAGAGGTGGAGACAATGGAAGAATATGAGAAAAGACAGTCAAGGGTTAGAGAAAGCAGTGATGAAGAACCTATGATTATGAAGAAGATTGTCTTTGTCAAAAGCAATGTTGAAAGACAAGACATAAGATTGAGGAATTTGTTCCTTTTTCAATTGACTTTGATGGTTTGAAGAATCAGAAGACTTTAGGAGTCAATACACCTAAGCCAAGTGAAAGATTCAAGAAACCAAAAGAACATGAAGTCTTCAAAGGAAAGGTTTGGTGCAAAAAATGTGATGAATATGGTCACCACACAGATTCATGTCATGAAAGATTCAAACTCAAACCATTTCATGTACCAGATGGAAAAATGTATGGTCAAGACTTTGCATTGTACAAACAGAAATATGAAATGTATTTGGGAAAAGGGAATGTCTGTGGAAAGAAGACAATTAATGAAGAGAATGTTGAAATCAAAGGAAAGAAACATGTGACTGAGTGTGCAAGAAGAAGTAAGTCACCACAGAAGCACAAGAAGATGACAAAGAAGAAAAATCAGTCATTGAAGATTAATCAAGACATTCAATCAGTTAAGTCTGATGAATCATATGGATCATCAAACAGTGAAAAGACAAGAAGAAAAGATACTTATCAGAGAATGAAATCAACTGAGCTTACTGGTGATGAGAAGTTCTTGATGAAACATGGATATGAACCACAAGGTTTCACTTGGAAACCTAAAGCAGAAACTAAAATTGAAGCTGTGGCTGATGTAAGAGACTACTCAGAAACAAAGGACTATGTCTTGAAAGAAAATGTCACTGACTCAGTTGAGCCTCAATGTTCAGTTTCACTTTTCAAAACACTAAGAGAATGTGGCTATGAAACTGATCATTCTGATAATCTGGAAATCACTCATGCAGATCCTGAATCTACAACACTCACTTCCCACGCTGTCACTGAAATTGACACTGATAAGTTGCAAGTTGATGAAACTTGCACCTCATCACTTAACTAATCAAATTTCTCTTTGTGCAGGAACATGCCACTCCATTGAATGACATATGGTATATGGATAGTGGTTGTTCTAGGCACATGACTTGTGACAAGAGGTCACTTGTGAACTATGAAGAGAAATATGAAGGTCCTGTTGCCTTTGGGAGTGATGAAAATGGTGGAAAGATTGTGGGTAAAGGAATCTTGACAAATGGAAAGGTGTTATTTGATAATGTGTTTCATGTTGAGGGACTTCAATACAATATTCTGAGCATATCACAGATGTGTGATAAAGGTTACAAAGTTAGTTTTGATGATTCTCATTGCTTCATCTTAAAACCTGAATTTGTGATTCCACCTGAGATGATTATGATGATGGCACCCAGAAATGGCAACTTATATGAGTTGAATATGAAAGAAGCCATTTCAAGAGGTGGTGCATGTTTTGTTTCCAAAGCCACTGAAAATGAATCAAAATTGTGGCATAGGAAATTGTGTCATGTAAACTTAAAGAACATGAATAGACTGGTCAAGGGTGAACATGTGATTGGTTTACCTACAAGAGAATTTAAGTTTGATGATCACTGTAATTTATGTCAAAAGGGCAAGCAACACAAGTCTACTCATAAGACAAAGCTCATCAATTCAATTGATCAACCACTTGAGTTACTTCACATGGATCTTTTTGGTCCTGTGAGTGTGCCAAGTATTGGAAAGAAAAGATATTGTCTGGTGATCATTGATGACTATTCAAGATATACTTGGGTCTATTTCCTAAGTACCAAGGATGAGTCTGCTGAGTTGATTATGGGTTGTGTTACAATGATTGAGAACAAGCTGAATAAGAAAGTCAAAATGATGAGAAGTGACAATGGTACAGAGTTCAAAAATGGAGTTATGGAAGAATTCTGCACAAAGAAAGGAATATTTCAACAATTCTCAGCTCCTAGAACTCCTGAACAAAATGGTGTGGCAGAAAGAAGAAACAGAACTTTGATAGAAGCTGCCAGAACCATGTTGACTGATGCAAATCCGCCTGTCACTTTTTGGGCTGAAGCAATCAATACAGCATGTTATGTTCAGAACAGGGTACTTGTAAACAAAAGGCATAACAAGACTCCATATGAAATTTTCAATAACAGAAAACCTTACATCAAGTTTTTCAAGCCCTTTGGTTGCAAATGTTTTCTATTGAACACTAGAGATTATTTGAACAAGTTTCAAACTAAGTCACTAGATTGTTTCTTTGTTGGATATTTTACTCACTCAAAGGCATACAGAGTTTATGTGAAAGATCACATGAGTATGTTAGAGTCATCTGACATCATTTTTAATGAAAATCAATTCAATACAGTCAGTGGTGCAACATGGCTGTTTGATCATGAGAGACTAATAAAGTCATTCAAGATTTATTCTGAAGACTTTGATGATTCATTCTACAAGACCAGTGTGATTGAAGAGAATAAGAAGAAAGAACTGGACTTGAAAGAATTGTGGAAGAAGGTTGCTAGAAAAGAAAAGGAATACACTTTTGTGAAGAGCTCCTCAAGCAATGCAATTGAACAAGATCTGGAGATAACAAGTCAAGACAGTCCTAATGTACAAAATGATCATGTTCAGAATGGGAGTGACACAGGCAACCAATCAAATGAAGATGAAGCTGCAACAACAGCAAGATTTCAAGACTTGTTTCAAAGCTTGAATATGGGAAACAATGGTGCATCTACTTCAGGACAAAACAATGATGAAGCACCAGAGTTTCATGATGCAGAAGCTGATTTGATCATTGAAGAACCTGAACTTAATGAATCAAATCTTGACACAAATTTGTCTACAAATATGATAATACAAACTCCTACTGTTGAAAAGAATCATCCTGCTGAAAATATCATTGGTGACTTGCATGAAAGAGTAACAAGGAGTCATTCTGAGATAGCAAACATCTGTCTTTACTCTTGCTTTCTATCCCAATTAGAACCAAAGAATATTGCTCAAGCATTAAAAGACAACAGTTGGGTAGAGGCTATGCAAGAAGAATTGGCCCAGTTTAGAGATTTACATGTATGGGATCTTGTAGACAAGCCACATGACAGATATGCAATTGGAACCAAATGGGTGTTCAGAAACAAAAGGGATGAAAGGGGTTTGGTGATTAAGAACAAAGCAAGACTTGTAGCACTAGGATGTCTTCAAGAAGAAGGGATAGACTTTGAGGAAGTATGTGCACCAGTTGCAAGACTGGAAGCCATAAGAATTTTCCTTGCATATGCTTCCTCAAAGAACATAAGAGTATTCCAGCTTGATGTTAAATCTGCATTCCTAAATGGAAAGATTGATGAAGAAGTGTATGTGGCTCAACCACCAGGTTTTGAGGATCCCATGTATCCAAACAGGGTGTATAAGTTAAACAAAGCCCTTTATGGATTGCATCAGGCTCCTAGAGCATGGTATGATGAGCTATCAAATCATTTACTTGAAAATGGTTTCACAAGGGGAGCCATTGACAAGACACTCTTCTACAAAAGAAAAGGGTCAGATTTGCTGCTTTTACAAGTCTATGTTGATGATATCATCTTTGGGTCAACAAATGAAACTATGTGTTTGGAGTTTGAAGAGGTGATGAAGTCCAAGTACAGCATAAGTTCCATGGGTGAAATGAACTTCTTTTTGGGGCTACAAGTTCAACAAAAGGCTGAAGGGATTTTCATTCATCAAACTAAGTATGTGCAGGACATTTTGAATAAGTTCAACTGTCATGCTTACAAGACTGCTTCAACTCCAATGGACACCAAAGAAAAGATGATAGCTGATGAAAAGGGGGAGTCAGTTGATGAGCATGAATACAGAGCCAAGATTGGATCTCTGATGTATCTAACTGCAACAAGACCAGATATCATGTTTGCTGTGTGTGTGTGTGCTAGGTTCCAGTCAAATCCAAAAGTCTCCCACATGAATGCTGTTAAAAGAATATTCAGATACCTGAAGGGAAGATCAGACTTAGGGATTTGGTATCCAAAGAAACAATCCTTTGATCTGATTGCATATACAGACAGTGATTATGATGGATGCAATATGAGCAGAAAGTCAACATCAGGGGGATGCCAGTTTTTGGGAGAAAGGCTAGTGTCATGGAAATGCAAGAAACAGACTACAGTATCAATCTCCACTGCATAAGTTGAATATGTTGCTGCATCTGCCTGCTGTGCACAAGTTCTCTGGATTCAAAATCAGATGCTGGACTATGGTTTGAATTTTCTAAACACCCCTATTCTGATTGATAATACTGCTGCATATTTTACTGTTAAGAATCCTGTGCAACATTCTAAGACTAAGCACATTGAAATCAGACATCACTTCATCAGAGATTGCAGTGAAAAAGGTTTGATTGAAATGCAAAGAGTTGATACAAGTGATAATTTGGCTGACCTATTCACCAAACCACTTGATAGAACCAGATTCAACTTTCTTTTGAAAGCCCTGGGGATGATCAACTCTGATGAAATCTGATTAAGGATGTGTGCTTGGTTGGGTACCTCTATGTGCTACTTGAATATTTTATTAGAGGTTACACTTGCTGAATATGTTGCTGAATATGTTACTGAGTATGTTAAATGTTATGTGACTTAACTATTTCTAAGTGTGTATCTCTGTGATAACTGATTATTTTATTAGAGATTACACATATTGAATATGTTTCAACTAAATGTTATTTAATATGTTTTGATTATGTCACTGTTTTGATGTTAACTGATAGGTGCTTGAGTAACTATCTGTGCAATTTGCTTGAAATTGATGGTAATTCTTGACTATCATGTTAACTGATCTGATGTTATGATAAGTAGTTTGATCTGTTTAGGTGAAACTGAATGCTTATATGATGTCATGAGTAATCACATGTTTACGGTTACTTGAATATGTTCTTAATCTGATCTTCTGAAATTGTTAAGATAAGATAGACATTGAATGTTAGTACGGTCTATTTTTCTTGATGATGTTAAGAATGATTAAGATTTAAGTATGTGATGCAACTGTTTGTGTCAAAATGAGTTTTATGTCAAAATTAAGTGATTCATTGAATTTTATAATGAATTTTGCATAAATACTATATTTTGGTCAAAACATGAGCAAGTTGATTAATGGTGAAGAGATATGATAAGATTATCCAGTTCAAGCTTTTAAGAAGCTTAAAAGAAGGATTTTTTAAAAAGGGAAAGTCTCAAGTAGTTATTTTTGCTGAAAATTATGTCATTTGTCCAGTTAGAAGGACATGCACTTGTGTATGTTTGGTCCTTAACTCTCTACAGATTCAAAGGATAGCCATTGACCTGAAAACTGAATGCATTTGGGGCAATTATGACTTGTTTCTTATTCCTTCACTTAAAACTATGTCAATAACTCTGACTTTGACAGGACATATATTCACATGTTTGTTTGGTCCTGTTGACCACTTTTGGTCAAAACAGGATAGCCATTAACCTGATAAGAAAGAGATATTGGGGTGATTGAATATTAAACTGTGTTTTTGGGAAATGATAGTACATTGACTACTTAGCTGCTCATATGGAATTATTAGGCAAAAAAAGGCCTTAGTATAGTCATTAACATGTATGGTTACTTTCCCATGATGATGTAAAATCTAAGGTGATATAAACATAATGAATATGCTAATCTTTATGTGGAGATGCATAGTTGTTTTGCATGTCTCAAGATAGATCTCTCCGAATGATATGGCAGAAAAGTGATTACCCAGTCATACACGAGCCTGTTGTTATTTGGTCAACCAAAATGAAACATCTTTAAATATGACAAACAACATGCTTAAGAAAATTTGAGAAAATATCAAAAACAAGGGGAAGAATGAATAAATCAACCAAAAGTTGATAAGTGTTTTAAATATTTTATCAAACAAGAGGGTTACAACAAGAACTACAAAGATGTTGGCAAAATCTGTCTCATCTTGAATGAAAGGCATGTTGCTAACTGTAAGTCCAACGTTCAACCTCTATATATGTTTGAATCTAAAAAATACAAAAAAATACAATAAGTTCTGTCATACAAAAACTATTTTTGACCAAATACAAGAGGTTGGAGTCAAATTGGGGTGATATGGGGAAAGCCAAATAAGCTTTGAGAAGAGATATGAGGCATCATAGCACAGTGTTGACCATTGTTGCATTATGCTCAAATTAAACTTTAATCATATCACCAAAGAGATGAAAATCATGCTAAGTTTATACCTGCTGTTAACCTATCTAAGTTGTCATAATAATGCTGAGAGTGAAGTAATGAGATAGCTGCTTAGTCAATATGATCCCATTCCTGAGATCTTTTCAGTTTAATAAAGATATTGTTTTAAAATGAATTATAACTGAAATTTGATCTCTAAATGCACCATTTGCACTTAAACTATGTTCTGAAATGATACATAACTTAGAAATGTCTTTGACAAGTGGTTTAAGTCAAAAAGTGTTGCATTTTGCCTAAAATAGGTTGATTATGTAAGTTCGAGTAAGGTTTGATGATTTATAACCTTCTCGAGCACAAACTGTTTGAATATGTATTTTCGGGTAAGTTTTAACCTTTCCGAGTACAAAACAGTTGATTATGTGTGAATATGTAAGTTCGAGTAAGGTTTGATGATTTATAACCTTCTCGAGCACAAACTGTTTGAATATGCATTTTCGGGTAAGGTTTAACCTTTCCGAGTACAAAACAGTTGATTATGTGTGAATATGTAAGTTCGAGTAAGGTTTGATGATTTATAACCTTCTCGAGCACAAACTGTTTGAATATGTATTTTCGGGTAAGGTTTAACCTTTCCGAGTACAAAACAGTTGTCTATGTGTGAATATGTTGTTTCGGGTAAGGTTTGAAAAATCTCAACCTTTCCGAGTAAGCTTAGTCATTTCTGACTAACTTTATGATTTTCGAGCATACTTTGAAGTGTTTATACTTTTCGGGTAGAGTACACTGTTGCACTCATTTTCCCGAGTAAGCTTGAAGTCTTGAGATGATTATGTGTTGAAATAGCTGTCATTTAACAAGAAATTCTTGTTTCGAGCAAGCTATGCATGTTATATGCTAGTTTCGAGTAAGCTATGCATGTTATATGCTGATTGTGTTTCCAAGCAAACTTTGTGAACTTGAGTAAGTACACCGAGTAAGCTTTGTGTGAATATGTTGTTAGGAAAGGCTTGTTAATCTTTCCGGGCACGCTTAGATGTTACTGTTTAAGTTTGTCATGTTTCGAGTATGGTTTGAAATGTTGAGTTTCCTCGAGTAAGGACATACCTGATGATTGAATGTGTTTATCCTAGCGAGCTCAGTGCTAACTTAGGATTTTCGAGCAAGCTCTATGAAATTTTAGACTATAGCACACTTTAATGTTTATGTGTTTAATTTCATTTCGAGCATGCTCTGTGATATTTGTGGTTATGATTTCTTTGAAATTACAAGTCTTTTCGGGCAAACTTTGTTTTCCGAGCACACTTTATATTTCGGGTACACTTGTGTTCCTTCAATATACTTGGTAATTTCAAACTTTAACTTTCCGAGTATACTGTCTGCTAGAATTTCTTTTCGAGCACACTTTGTACTATATGAAAGTTATTATGGTATACTTTACATATTGTTGTCCGAACACACTTTACATTTGAAAGAGTGCTCGAACACACTATGTATACAAGCATACTTGAATGAATGCGTTGATTGAATATGTAAGATGGTATGATGAAATTGTTTAGATTCATACTTGAATGAATGCGTTGATTGAATATGTTAGTTAATATGATAAAATTGATTATGATTCTTTTTAGGGTTCATGCTAGATAAGTTTTAATTTGAATTTGAGAAATCTTTGTGAGGATCTTAATTGATTCTTAGTGAGAATGTTTATTTGATAACTATATTTGATTATTTGCCTTGTGATTAATCTCTCAAGAAATCAAGTATTTCGGGTAAGCTTTCTTCATTATGTCCTAACTTTAAATTAATTTACTTGATCGAGCATGGTTTGAAAATAAAAGAATTCGGGCAAACTTTGTATATTCCAAATTGAAAATTATTCCAAGTAAAGTTTGACTGAGTAAGGTTTGTAAGTGGAAGTTGACCGAGTAGACATTGGATATATTAAGCCTTCGAGTAAGGTCTTATGATCTTAAATGAAATTAAATGTTTTTGATATACCAAGTGGATAATGTTACTGGGTGACAACTAATAATTCACAAGAGGACAAAAAGCATTTAAAATCCACTTTCAAAATAAGTATAAAAGAGGGACTTAGGCAAATTTTTCAACATTATTTCCCTATCTCTCTCTCCTTCC
The DNA here is from genome assembly GCF_021521415.1 of Bidens hawaiensis. Lineage (NCBI taxonomy): Eukaryota > Viridiplantae > Streptophyta > Magnoliopsida > Asterales > Asteraceae > Bidens > Bidens hawaiensis. The sequence goes on from NW_027501760.1 coordinate 52,194, forward strand.
ACTGCAAATCCTTCCTCACTAAGAAACATAACCGGCTTATCGAATTCAACATTAATCCAAACCCTAATTTTTGTCAGCCTTCTAATTCCGACTCGGTATGCATTAAATATTATGTTTTCCGATCACGATTAGATTGTAATGTGACTTGATTATGTATTCGAGTACTAACACTCTGTTTATGTGTTTAGGTTATAAATTTGTCGAAGAGCAGGTTCTTGAAGATTTCTTCCTATCTTCTTCATTTTTATACACTGAAATTGTCTAAAGTATTAAACTTTATGTCTAATTTCACTTTGAATGTGTTTGTTTATGTATTACAGATATGGCAGACAACGAACCGAAGTATGTTTTTGAGCCAAAGCACAATATGTGCGCGTTACTACATGTGACACCAGAGAATGAACCGATGGCTCGAATGATATTATGGATGGCGCGGTCAAACATCAGCTTTGCACTCACTGAAAGCCCAATTATTTACAGAAATCACTCATTGGATTTCTGGAGATCAGCAGAGCTCGTTGACGATGTGAATGGAAAACGAATAGAAGCAACCGTGGCCAGACAGGAGATTCAGATCACTGAAAGGATGATAAGAAGGTGTTTAAGATTGAATGACGATGATCACAATCACATAAACTTCAATACAAAGCACTTATTGAAGATTTTTAAAGAAACGATGGGGTATCAAGGAAATGTCCATGAAGGACAGTTTCAGAAAGGTTTATTTCCAATGCTGTACAGATTTCTGATTCACCACATTATTCATGGATTTGCTCCGAGGAAGGGATCATGGACTCTGATGAGTCATGATCTAGCAAATGCCACTGTTGGTACTTTGATCTGCCATTTAATTTTTCCAAGATGATATTTGAGGGGTTAGTGGGGAATCTGAAGAAACCAGAAAGAAAAAGATCTTTACAGTACCCAAGATTCCTGCAGATCATATTCAACAGCACATTACAAGATTTACCAACAATTGGAGTCACACATAAACTGCAAGATCCTGATGCTTACAAGAGAATAAAAAATACAGGTGTCTCTAATAACTTTAATGCAAATGTTCCTTTTGAAATTTTACATTGGTTGTTAAACCATGATCTGGCTATAATGCCTGTGCCTGAGCTGAGCTCAGAAGAGGAAGAAGGGAGTGATGATGACAGTGATGAAGGAGATTCTGATGATGATGTTGATGGCAATGAAGGTGGAGATGGTCTGGAGATGGAGATTATGGCACCTGAACAGGGGGAGCAAAGAGAAGAACTTGAACAACCTATCCCTACACTACCACACTCACCACCACCAACCCCACCACATCAATCACCACCTCAAACCCTTACCCTAGACCAACCTGAAACTTCCACACCTCAATTATCACCACCACAGACATCACCTACACATAGCCCAAACCAATCAGATCCAGTCATTTCTAGCCCAACTCAAACACCCACCACAAACCAACCTGATTTTGAACCATTTACTACATCAAACCCTACAAGTCCACAGGTGGATATGTTCCAAAGAAATGCTGAGTTGATGTTGGAAAATGATGAGTTGAAAAGACAAGTTGAGGAGGTTAGGGGTGAGAATGTTGTATTGAGTAGGAAGAATGAAGAACTAACAGATGAAAATGAAATATTATTGAGAAAGTTAGCTGAGGCTGAAATGATGATTCGAACCCTGGTGCAGGAGGTTGAGAATACCTCAGCTGCCCCAAAACAGGGGGAGAATATAGATGATAATGATGTGGTTATGGCTGATGCTGTAAGTGTTGAAAATGTCGATGGTTTGAAGATGATCATGAATGAGTATGATGATAGTGATGAATCTGTAATGGATGTGAGAGAAGAAGTAACCAATGATGATGAAGAGGTTGTACTTACAGAAGAATTGACTGAGATTGTGGATGAGGAGATGAGTGTGGAGAATGTAAATGTGAATGCTGCTACTGAGGAACTAGAACACACTGAGCCAAATGATGATCAAGAAGCTAGTTCCAAGAGGGTAGAGCATGACTCTGAATTGGAAAACTTATTTAGAGAGATTGATGAGTTTGGAAGTGAGGAGCAAGAGGATGAAGAAGAGGTGCTGAAAAGGAAGGAAAATGGAAAAGGTTTTAGCAACTGATGATGAACCTATTGTGTATGTTGAGAAGGATGTATCCTTTGTAGATGCTGCTGCTGCTGCTGCTGCTCTTGCTGAGAAAGAAGACTTATTAAAGAGTCAATGGAAAGGGAAGCAATTGCCCATTCCTTGACAGAAGAAGAGTTAGCACAGCAGGACCTATTGATCAAAGAAGCCAATGTAGCAAAAGAGATATTTCAAGATGTGGGCAGATCAAGAGGTGATTGAAATTTTGGTAAATATGAACAAAAATCAAGAGTTTGATGACTCTTTGGGAAGGGTGGTCAGCAAGTTTCAGGGAGCAACAATCTGAGACTGCTGAACCATCAACCAATCTAAACACTGACATGATTATACCTGAGGAAATTGGTGAGTCAATTGCATCTATGGCTGCCAAGAAATGGGCTGAACAGGTAAAAGAGGACTTGAGAAAGAACCCTACTAGTAACTGGCCAGAAAGAAGTTTTGAAAAGACTTATCAAAGAAGGAAGAGATCTGCTGAGCAGGCTGAAGCTGAAGAGCTGATAGGAGGGGTATATTGGATGAAAAGAATAAATGTTATGTGGAGACCCCAGAGGATGATGAACCATCCATGCACATCAATTACACATTACATACATGATTAGGGTTTTTGTTTTGAACTCAAATCAAAGACACAACAATTAACGTGTAGCAATATTCAATCTAGTTATCAAATCATTAACAAATCAACAACATTCATATTGGTTATATGTACACATGAAATCGGCAGCTAGGGTTTTCAATTAACCCATTAAACATCAAAATCAAGTAATAAGGATGTATAGGATAATCGATTATACCTTCCTAGCACCTAATTCTTCAATCACAAGCTTGAATTGATGGTGTATATGTGAGTGTATGTCGACGGCAGCCAGGGGGAGGGGGCTTGGGTTTCCGATCGGGGTTAGGGAGAAGAATAATAATAAGTTAGGGTTTGGTTGTTAATGATATATTTATAGAATACTATGTTACACTTTGGCCCCTCCGCTTTCAATTGTTGTTTTTCTGACTTAAATAACTAGTTTACGTCTTGAGTTAACGTTTATAACCATGTTATCACATAACACATAAATTTAACACATAATTATCACATAATTATTGTTTTGACGTTTTTCGTTTATTCACCGATCATTTGCGTCAACTCGTTTGCGTTTCGGTGCAACTCCCGAAAGACTACACATGTAGTAGGTGTTAAGCGTCATTTAAACCCTAGTTTAAATGTAATGAAGTGTGCGTTATAGATTCAATGATCTTAAGTTTGAATTGACGGAGTTGAGTTAACGGAGTTAACCTGGAATTGACGTTTGTCACAAGTTTAAATCTAGTTAATCTGCAAAGCAATATTGGCAAAATTTCAAACGGGCCGCGAGGTGGCGTCAGGGCATAGTTATTGATCCGATTCTTTCGTAGGGTTCTAAAATATTGTATGGAGGTCACCAAGACCAAATTTCTAATCCGATTAAGTGGTTCGACCCAAACTCAGTTTTTTCTCCGGCTCAGTGAACATACCCCTTTGGCAATACTGCAAAATTTCGAACTGGCCGCGAGGTGGCTTCAGGGCATAGTTTCTGATCTTATTCTATCTTAGGGTTATAAAATATTGTATGGAGGTCACCAAGACCGAAATTCTGATCCGATTCAGTGGTTCGACCCATACTCAGTTTTTTCTCCTTTTTAGTGAACATACCCCTTTGGCACATACGGCAAAATTTCGAACGTGCCGCGAGGTGGCGTCAGAGCAGAGTTATTGATCCGATTCTTTTGTAGGGTCATAAAATATTGTATGGAGGTCACCAAGACCGAATTTCTGATCCGACTCAGTGGATCAACCCATACTCAGTTTTTTCTC
>NW_027501761.1:0-52645 GCF_021521415.1 Bidens hawaiensis
GGTGTTTTGAGTGTGGACAGGAGGGTCACTTTAAGAGAAACTGCCCCAAACTGAAGAATGCTGGTAACGGAGGGGCAAATGGCAACGGGAAGAATGGTAACAATGGGAATGGTAACAACGGAGGTGAAGGCAGGGGAAGAGCCTTCGTTATTGGTGGTAGTTTAGGTGAGACTTCTAACGACTCCGTAACTATTACCGGTAAATATAAAATGAATGGTTGTTATGCGCTAACTTTATTTGATACCGGGGCCGATAGAAGTTTCGTGTCAACTAAATTTTGTGAAATGATTAATAGCACCCCATCTGCCCTAGAGTCTAAGTATACTATCGAGTTAGCAGATGGTAAAACCATCCAAGTGTCCCATATTTTGAAGGGTTGTACCGTAGAATTGTCTTGTCATTTGTTTCTCATAGATCTTATGCCGATTGAACTTGGTTGCTTCGAATTAGTTATTGGGATGGATTGGTTGTCCGAACACCGAGCCGAGGTTGTCTGTCACGAGAAGTTCTTCCGCGTACCTCTCCCTGGGGGAGAAACTCTTATTGTTCATGGTGAGAAAGAGAGCGCGACAGTTGGGATCATTTCCCTTATGAAGGCACAGAAGTTACTGCGTAAAGGCCATACTGCGATCTTAGCCCTAATCACCGACAAAGGTACTGACGAGGCTGTGGAGGAGGAGGTCTCAATCGACCAGATCCCTATTGTTAGAGACTTTCCTGAGGTTTTCCCCGAAGACCTACCTGGCCTTCCGCCTCACAGACAAGTAGAGTTCCAAATCGACCTGACACAAGGAGCTGTTCCTGTAGCTCGTGCACCGTATCGCCTTGCTCCGAAGGAGTTAGAGGAACTGTCTAAGCTGTTGCAAGAACTGCTAGATAAGGGTTTCGTACGCCCCAGTTCATCCCCGTGGGGAGCCCCAGTCCTATTCGTGAAGAAGAAGGATGGAACTCTACGCATGTGTATCGACTATCGGGAACTTAATAAGGTGACGACCAAGAACCGGTATCCCTTGCCACGTATTAATGATCTGTTCGATCAACTGCAAGGATCCAGTTACTATTCGAAGGTCGACCTTAGGTCAGGTTATCACCAACTCCGAGTTCGGGAAGAAGACATTGCGAAAACAGCGTTTCGTACTCGTTATGGACACTATGAGTTCGCCGTTATGCCATTTGGGTTAACAAACGCCCCAGCCGTATTCATGGACCTCATGAATCGTGTTTGTAAGCCTTATTTGGATAAATTCGTCATTGTGTTCATAGACGACATCTTGATATATTTGAAGACAAGGGAGAAACATGAAGAGCACTTGCGATTAATGATGGAGCTACTCATGAAGGAACAATTGTATGCCAAATTATCGAAGTGTGAGTTCTGGATGCGTGAAGTAAAATTTTTGGGCTACGTGGTAAGTGGGGAGGGAATCCAAGTGGACCAGTCCAAGATTGAAGCAATCAAGGATTGGCCAAACCCGAAAACTCCCACCGAGATCCGTCAATTTCTGGGATTAGCTGGTTATTATCGCAGATTTATTGGAGGATTTTCCAAGATTGCTCAACCACTCACATCCTTAACCCGCAAGGGCATTGTGTATAAGTGGACCGAGGCACATGACACAACATTTCAAACTCTGAAAGACAAGCTGTGTAGTGCGCCAATCCTATCACTGCCCGAAGGAGTAGAAGACTTTGTTGTTTACTGCGATGCTTCACTGCAAGGAATTGGATGTGTGCTCATGCAACGGGAAAAGGGCATCGCATATGCTTCTCGACAACTGAAGACCGCTGAAAAGAACTACACGATCCATGACTTAGAACTTGGAGCCGTCATCTTTGCACTAAAAATCTGGAGGCATTACCTCTATGGAACCCAGTGTACGATCTACACTGACCATAAGGGCCTCCAGCACATATTCGAGCAGAAAGAACTGAACATGAGGCAGAGACGATGGGTCGAGTTTCTTAACGATTATGAATGTGCTATTAAGTAACATCCGGGTAAAGCCAACGTGGTGGCTGATGCCTTGAGCCGAAAAGAAACTTTGAAGCCCAGGAGGGTTAGGGCTTTACAACTAACGATTCACTCTGGTCTACCCGACAAGATCAGGGATGCCCAGTTAGAAGCTCTGAAAGCCGAGAATTTCGATGCCGAATCTTTACGCGGTGTAGACGGGAACTCAGAGGTTAAGTCGGATGGCATTCGGTATTACCATGATCGAATTTGGGTACAGCGTTATGGGGATCTAAGAACACTGGTCATGGACGAAGCACACAAATCCCGATACTCAGTACATCCGGGATCAGATAAGATGTACCATGACTTAAAAGAGCTATACTGGTGGCCGAGTATGAAAGAGGAAATTGCTGGGTACGTGGCTATGTGTCTGACATGTGCCAAAGTGAAAGCAGAACATAGGAAACCGCCGGGATTACTTCAACAACCAGAAATTCCTATGGGGAAATGGGAACAGATATCCATGGATTTCATATCCAAACTACACAAGACACCCAGCGGTTGTGACAGGATTTGGGTCATAGTGGATCGATTGACCAAATCCGCACATTTTCTAGCCATCCGGGAAGCGGACAAGACGGATAGGGTGGCTCGCATTTACATTAAAGAAATCGTTTCCCGTCATGGTGTGCCGATATCGATTATTTCAGACCGTGATGCTAGGTTTACCTCAAACTTTTGGAAATCGTTGCAAAAGTCGTTGGGTACACGACTGGATATGAGCACGGCTTATCATCCACAAACAGACGGTCAGAGCGAGCGAACAATACAAACATTGGAGGATATGTTAAGGGCGTGCATCATCGATTTTGGGAACAGTTGGGAGACGCACTTGCCTTTGGTTGAGTTCTCTTACAATAACAGTTACCATACGAGCATTCAAGCAGCCCCTTTTGAATCTCTGTATGGGCGTAAATGCCGATCACCACTCTGCTGGGCGGAGGTGGCTGAGAGTCAACTAATTGGCCCTGAAATAGTTCATGAAACGACGGAGAGGATAGTTCAGATCCGAAACCGTATGGCAGCAGCACGTGATCGCCAGAAAAGTTATGCTGTTAAGCGTAGAAGGCCTTTGGAATTTGAAGTCGGGGACAAAGTTTTAGTAAAAGTGGCACCGTGGAAGGGTGTAATTCGTTTCGGAAATCGGGGAAAGTTGAGCCCGCGTTACGTAGGGCCATTCGAAATCGTGGAACGAATCGGTCCAGTGGCTTATAGGTTGGGCTTACCGGAACAACTCCGCGGGGTACATAACGTCTTCCACGTATCAAATCTTAAAAAGTGTTTGGATGACGAAAACTTGATAGTTCCTTTGGAGGAACTAGAAGTGGACGAACAGTTACGTTTCATCGAAGAGCCGGTGGAAATCATGGATCAGGACATAAAGACCCGTAGGCACAGTAAAACTCCTATCGTTCGCATTTGTTGGAACTCTAAGCGTGGACCAGAGTTCACATGGGAGCGCAAAGACCAGATGAAAGAAAAGTATCCGCACCTATTCAAACATGAAGCCAAACCATAGGTACGATTTAAATTTTCGGGACGAAAATTCTTTTAACAAGGGCATGATGTGACAAACCTAAAATTTTTCTTTTCTATCCCTTTCATGTCCCAGTCTAGTGGTGACATCACATTAATTTTCGGGACGAAAATTCTTTTAAAGAGGGGATGATGTGACAATTGCAAATTTCGGGTTAACTCCGTTAACAAAACTCAGTTAAGTCCGTTAGTTCATCATAGTCCACATGCATGTTACGTGTCAAACATGAGTCTATCTGCATGTCACGTGTCAAATATGAGTCTGTCTGAGTACGTTGGTGGTCTTATAAACACAACAATAATAAATGATTATCATTATTACATGCTAAGAGTCACATGTTAAATACTATATGCTAAGTTACATGTTATGAACGATAAGCTACATGATGCTACATGAAGTGTTATATGCTAAGTTATATGTTATGTATGCTAAGTTATATTACATGAAAGGTGGAATTATATGTGTAAGTATGTTGCAAGTTAAGAAGTGTTACATAAAACATTACATGCTAGTATATGCTAGACAAGTATGCTAGGATATTACATGTTACATGACACATTAGAATATATAAATAAAAGTTGTAACATGTCACATTATTTATAACATAAGTTGGAAAAATATATTTAATTATTTGACTTTTAATAAAACTAATTTTGGATGATAAAACAATATTTATAATATAAAAGACTTACCAAAATTAGGACCAAACCCCCTCCCCAAGCCAAGCCAATATGCCCCCCCCCCTATACACATTCACAAAAAAAAAGATTTTCTAACCTAATTCTCTCATTCTCTCATCTCTTTCACACCCTCCTCCAATCTCTTCCTTGCAAAAGCTTGAATATTGATCTTGATCAATACAAGTGCAAGTGATCCTAGAGAGTAAGTGGTGTGTATTGATTTGTATTATTCTTTGTTTTGGTTCTTGAGAACCTAGTATCCAACAAGGGTGATGATCAATGGGGAATCCTTGTTCAAACAACAATTGAAAAGATTATATTTTTGTAAAACTAGTGTCTTTTGTTGACTTGGGTGAAAACCCTAAAGTTGTATCTTTAAAAAAAATACTCAATGACATCTTGATGGAGAGTATAAATCTTTGTTTTGATGTTTTCTTGAGTTTGGTTCATGGATTTGAATCCTAGGAATGTTAATTGGTGATTTGTTTGAGTGATTGTTATAAATCTGATTCTGATCAGATTCGTATTAGACTATTGTTTAGCTGATAAATCGATGATAACTTAATGTTTTTGGACGATTTATGATTCTATGATATACTACTTGGTGTCTAATTTCTGTGGATATATGACTTTTAATTTTTGGAGATCGTTTGCTACGTTTTTATGATTTTATGAAATTGATTATCAAAACTGTTACGGGTTTCCTGAAATTACTTCTTACTATAAGTGTTATATCTTGACTATGGTAATTGATAATTGAGTGATTCCAAATCTGGAAGAATATTTAGGATGTTAGGAACATGCTCCAATTGGTCTCACATTATTTAGAGTTATATTGAATTTTTGGTGAATTTATACTTTTGATTGGTCACTGACAGACCTGATTGTGCACGGCTGTAGTATATGAATTTTCATGATTTTTGTATGCATGAAAAAATTATAACAAATATAGTTTTGAAATCCTAAGACATAGAGGTGTTCTGTGTAAAATAATGAGAATTTATTGAGTGAGGGTGATATGCTAGAATCGTGCATCTTTGCTAGGTTATAACTCACTATATGACTACTAGTTTGAAATTGCTTGATAAGTGTTGTTCAGGGCTATGAATCTTTGTTAAATGATTTGATGAGTTGCTAGGACACAAGTTTGACTTAGGAACCTTTTCGATTTAACCAAAGGGGTTAGTCATGCTTGACCATTGAAATTGATACATGCTTGATGTTAGCCAATGTGTTAGATCATAAGCCACCAATGTGTCCGTCGGGTCAACTCGGTCAAAGTTTTGGTCATTGGTCCACAGGAGTCAAACCTTGGTCAAAGGTCAACATAGAAGTCAACTTTAGTCAAAGTCAACAAAAGTCAAACTTTGGTCAAAAGTCTTTTTAAAAAAACAATGGGAGATTGTTGGATACTAGTGGTTCTAGGAACCATCCCACAAGTTACTTACGTACTTGCATTTTTAGGGTCTTAGCACGTGACGCTTTTACTTCGGTCGGATTTGTGTAATACCCGAAGCACCAACAAGGTAAGTTTACGGCCCCACTTTTATACTCTTCCTTTGGGGGAGGAAACATGCAAAACTGTTTTACTTTACTTGCTCTAAATCTTTACACAACCGTTTGGTTGCTTATAACGTAGTGTTTCTTTGCCATGGAAAGTCCTCACAAACATCGGACCGTTAACTAAGGTTAACTGGCGTGGTAAATTTAAATAGTACTATTGGGTTTGACAAACCCCACCCTGCATTATGCTCGACTAGAGGTCGAACGGGGTGTCACTTTGACCAAACATTGTTAAGTTTTGGCAATACTTGACTTGAGGCAATAACTAGTCAGCTTCGGTCGTGATGGAAACATAACACTATGCGGCAACGAGTTAATTAAGTGTAATTAACCATGTGCCACTTTTATTTATAAATGTTTATGAACTGATAGAGCATAACTCACTTTGAAAACCTGTGAACTCACCAACAATATGTGTTGACTCTTTTTAGCATGTTTTCCTCAGGTCCCTAGCAAGCACTTGGATTAGGATAACATTGCATGCATGGACTCGCATTGGTTTAAGTTTGAAAACATTTATTTGATATTGGTTTTGCGCTTGTAGCGCCATGAATTATTTAAACTTGTTTTGGGAGATGGCTCCCGCACTATGTTTAGCTTCCGCACTAGCACTTAAGTACTCTGAACATTTTATTTTGATTTGTTAAAACTTTTAAGACAATATAGATGTCGTTTGGTGTGATTAATGTGTTCGGATCCTGGTTTGTCACCCGCCTTACGGTAAAACTCTGTTAGTGGAAATTTGGGGGTGTGACACATTGCGCGTGGCCCTCCTGGTTTAACAAAATCAACCCCTTTTGGTTTATCCGCGACTGAGAGATGTTGTACTTCTTGTTGGGTTTGAAGTTTCTATCTTGAGTCTTTGATCCAAAATATTCCTTTCTAGGCTTGTCCCAATCCTTAGAAAAATGACCAAACTCTTGGTAGTTATAACATTTGACGTTCAGTTTGTCAAATCAAATCATCTTGCTCATGGCTGGCAAGTGTTTCCCAATTCCTTTCATGAACATCTTTATCTTTCTCACGATCATCGCCATGTCCATTTCAAATCCATCAGCTCAAGATCATCAGGATCAACCAAATCATAATCCTCATTTGCCATGTCACTGTTTCCAAATTGACCACCCATCAGATGTTCATAAGCAGTCACGAAAGCTCCCATGAAGGAAAAACATGTCTGCTTCCTTCAAGCTTACATTCAATTATGAAGTGACAATAGGGATTGAACCAGTATTGCTAGAAGTTGAAATTCAGAATATAGTTGGTTAAAATACAGTCTTTTGAGGAATACCTTGAGTTGTTTGAGAATAAAAGACAGTGATCAGAGTAGGCGCAGGTGCACTTTTAGTGACAGGATTTGTACCACCATATAAAGTAGGGGTGTTATTGCCCTTGGATGACTCTTGACATTTTAAATAAAACTCTCTTTCCTCCAACTTTTGAGTAAACCCATTTGAAGTTAATTTTTTATTCTTGAAACACCTGGTTTCTATGAGTAGGATTAGGTAAGTTGCATAAGGAGGTAGAGAATTCTTCAGTGCATCAATGAGATCACCATCAGTTGTAAGCATTTTGAAATTGTGAATTTCAGTAGTTAAATGATGAGAAACGTATTTGTAAAAATAAGATTAGAACAATTTGAAAAAATTTTGAGTGTATCCAATCCAAGTGATTTCACAAACTTTATCGGGTTTAGCAAACTTGGTCTTTCTATCACTTGAGACTTATTAAGCACTTTTGATTTCTCGAAAGCTTTTTTAATCTCAGTCAAGCTCGATGTCTCATTTTTAGACACACTCTCAATCATTTCAGGCAAAATCAAATACATTATTAACCCTTTTTAGTTTGTAAACCCGATCACTATTTTAATTTATCACATTTATGGGATTAATAAACTTCATTAAATACATATCATAAATAACAGCCTTTTTTGATAATACAACATTCACAAATTCACATGGTTCAAAAAGAATATAATTATCAACTGGTGTATTCTTATCTTTGTGAACAGTATTATGTTCAAACACATCTTCAACCAACACAGCATGGCCAGTTTCAGTATAAACCATATTACTATGAATTATGAGGTTTTGGAGTTAACTTTGTTTCAACTGGTTTGGGTTTCTTCTGGAGTATAACTTTATGCATGGTCACAGATGAATAAATAGTCAAAGGACCATCATTATCAACTAAATTATCTGTGTGTGGGATACTAGTAGATTCATTATGAAATGCTTAACCAGAATTCTAATGAGTGTTATTAACATCAATTATTTCATTTAACAAAAAAGATGAAACTCTGAATTTTCCTAATTTATCTTTTAACTCCCTCACCTCATATCAACATTGGTGGTTTTCGTTCTCAACTTTAAAATTTCTTTAAACTATCCATCAATGATGGTTTAATTAACTAACATCTCAACTTTCAAATCAAGATTACTAATCGACAAGGCCTAAATTTTATCTTTTGATTTTTAGTTAATTTCAACCACCTGTCGATAATTATCACGAATGGTAATGAGATCATAAATAAGTCAAGTTTTGAATTATATTCACCAAAATGATTACATTCTATTTTTAAAAACATCAGACTCAACAAAAATAGAATTAAAAGTGTTTAAACAAACCAATTCCATCTTGGCACCTCAAGCAAAATTCTATTGCAAATAAATATTTGAATCATCTGATTTTGTTTCTGAATTATCACTCTCATCCACAGGCTTATCGTCCATAGCATCTTCAAACTGCTCCAGTTGTTCAATCAAAGCCATATTAGCTTGATTTCCTTCAACAGATACATTACCCAACATCCTTTGGGACCATCAATTCCTTCTTAGGTGATCATTACGCATGGCCCTCCTGGTTTAACAAAATCAACCACTTTTGGTTTATCCGCGACTGAGAGATGTTGTACTTCTTGTTGGGTTTGAAGTTTCTATCTTGAGTCTTTGATCCAAATTATTCCTTTCTAGGCTTGTCCCAATCCTTAGAAAAATAAACAAACTCTTGGTAGTTATAACATTTGACTTTCAGTTTGTCAAATCAAATCATCTTGCTCATGGCTGGCAAGTGTTTCCCAATTCCTTTCATGAACATCTTTATCTTTCTCACGATCATGGCCATGTCCATTTCAAATCCATCAGCTCAAGATCATCAGGATCAACCAAATCATAATCCTCATTTGCCATGTCACTGTTTCCAAATTGACCACCCATCAGTTGTTCATAAGCACTCACGAAAGCTCCAATGAAGGCAAAACATGTCTGCTTCCTTCAAGCTTACATTCAATTGTGAAGTGACAATAGGGATTGAACTAGTATTGCTAGAAGTTGAAATTCAGAATATAGTTGGTTAAAATACAGTCTTTTGAGGATTACCTTGAGTTGTTTGAGAATAAAAGACAGTGATCAGAGTAGGTGCAGGTGCACTTTTAGTGACAGGATTTGTACCACCATATAAAGTAGGGGTGTTATTGCCCTTGGATGACTCTTGACATTTTAAATAAAACTCTCTTTCCTCCAACTTTTGAGTAAACCCATTTGAAGTTAATTTTTTATTCTTGAAAGACCTGGTTTCTATAAGTAGGATTAGGTAAGTTGCATAAGGAGGTAGATAATTCTTCAGTGCATCAATGAGATCACCATCAGTTGTAAGCATTTTGAAATTGTGAATTTCAGTTGTTAAATGACGAGAAACGTATTTGTAAAAATCAAGATTAGAAAAATTTGAAAAATTTTTTAGTGTATCCAATCCGAGTGATCTCACAAACTTTATCGGGTTTAGCAAACTTGGTCTTTCTTTCACTTGAGAGTTATTAAACACTTTTGATTTCTTGAAAGCTTTTTTAATCTCAGTCAAGCTCGATGTCTCATTTTTAGACACACTCTCAATCATTTCAGGCAAAATCAAATACTTTATTCACCCTTTTTAGTTTGTAAACCCGATCACTATTTTAATTTATCACATTTATGGGATTAATAAACTTCATTAAATACAGATCATAAATAACAGCCTTTTTTGATAATACAACATTCACAAATTCACATGGTTCAAAAAGAATATAATTATCAACTGGTGTATTCTTATCTTTGTGAACAGCATTATGTTCAAACACATCTTCAACCAACACAGCATGGCCAGTTTCAGTATAAACCATATTACTATGAATTATGAGGTTTTGGAGTTAACTTTGTTTCAACTGGTTTGGGTTTCTTCTGGAGTATAACTTTATGCATGGTCACAGATGAATAAATAGTCAAAGGACCATCATTATCAACTAAATTATCTGTGTGTGGGATACTAGTAGATTCATTATGAAATGCTTAACCAGAATTCTAATGAGTGTTATTAACATCAATTATTTCATTTAACAGAAAAGATGAAACTCTGAATTTTCCTAATTTATCTTTTAACTCCCTCACCTCATATCAACATTGGTGGTTTTCGTTCTCAACTTTAAAATTTCTTTAAACTATCCATCAATGATGGTTTAATTAACTAACATCGCAACTTTCAAATCAAGATTACTAATCGACAAGGCCTAAATTTTATCTTTTGATTTTTAGTTAATTTCAACCACCTGTCGATAATTATCACGAATGGTAATGAGATCACAAACAAGTCAAGTTTTGAATTATATTCACCAAAATGATTACATTCTATTTTTAAAAACATCAGACTCAACAAAAATAGAATTAAAAGTGTTTAAACAAACCAATTCCATCTTTGCAACTCAAGCAAAATTCTATTGCAAATAAATATTTGAATCATCTGATTTTGTTTCTGAATTATCACTCTCATCCACAGGCTTATCGTCCCTAGCATCTTCAAACTGCTCCAGTTGTTCAATCAAAGCCATATTAGCTTGATTTCCTTCAACAGATACATTACCCAACATCCTATGGGACCATCAATTCCTTCTTAGGTGATCATTACGCATGGCCCTCCTGGTTTAACAAAATCAACCACTTTTGGTTTATCCGCGACTGAGAAATGTTGTACTTCTTGTTGGGTTTGAAGTTTCTATCTTGAGTCTTTGATCCAAATTATTCCTTTCTAGGCTTGTCCCAATCCTTAGAAAAATAAACAAACTCTTGGTAGTTATAACATTTGACTTTCAGTTTGTCAAATCAAATCATCTTGCTCATGGCTGGCAAGTGTTTCCCAATTCCTTTCATGAACATCTTTATCTTTCTCACGATCATGGCCATGTCCATTTCAAATCCATCAGCTCAAGATCATCAGGATCAACCAAATCATAATCCTCATTTGCCATGTCACTGTTTCCAAATTGACCACCCATCAGTTGTTCATAAGCACTCACGAAAGCTCCAATGAAGGCAAAACATGTCTGCTTCCTTCAAGCTTACATTCAATTGTGAAGTGACAATAGGGATTGAACTAGTATTGCTAGAAGTTGAAATTCAGAATATAGTTGGTTAAAATACAGTCTTTTGAGGATTACCTTGAGTTGTTTGAGAATAAAAGACAGTGATCAGAGTAGGTGCAGGTGCACTTTTAGTGACAGGATTTGTACCACCATATAAAGTAGGGGTGTTATTGCCCTTGGATGACTCTTGACATTTTAAATAAAACTCTCTTTCCTCCAACTTTTGAGTAAACCCATTTGAAGTTAATTTTTTATTCTTGAAAGACCTGGTTTCTATAAGTAGGATTAGGTAAGTTGCATAAGGAGGTAGATAATTCTTCAGTGCATCAATGAGATCACCATCAGTTGTAAGCATTTTGAAATTGTGAATTTCAGTTGTTAAATGATGAGAAACGTATTTGTAAAAATCAAGATTAGAAAAATTTGAAAAATTTTTTAGTGTATCCAATCCGAGTGATCTCACAAACTTTATCGGGTTTAGCAAACTTGGTCTTTCTTTCACTTGAGAGTTATTAAACACTTTTGATTTCTTGAAAGCTTTTTTAATCTCAGTCAAGCTCGATGTCTCATTTTTAGACACACTCTCAATCATTTCAGGCAAAATCAAATACTTTATTCACCCTTTTTAGTTTGTAAACCCGATCACTATTTTAATTTATCACATTTATGGGATTAATAAACTTCATTAAATACAGATCATAAATAACAGCCTTTTTTGATAATACAACATTCACAAATTCACATGGTTCAAAAAGAATATAATTATCAACTGGTGTATTCTTATCTTTGTGAACAGCATTATGTTCAAACACATCTTCAACCAACACAGCATGGCCAGTTTCAGTATAAACCATATTACTATGAATTATGAGGTTTTGGAGTTAACTTTGTTTCAACTGGTTTGGGTTTCTTCTGGAGTATAACTTTATGCATGGTCACAGATGAATAAATAGTCAAAGGACCATCATTATCAACTAAATTATCTGTGTGTGGGATACTAGTAGATTCATTATGAAATGCTTAACCAGAATTCTAATGAGTGTTATTAACATCAATTATTTCATTTAACAGAAAAGATGAAACTCTGAATTTTCCTAATTTATCTTTTAACTCCCTCACCTCATATCAACATTGGTGGTTTTCGTTCTCAACTTTAAAATTTCTTTAAACTATCCATCAATGATGGTTTAATTAACTAACATCTCAACTTTCAAATCAAGATTACTAATCGACAAGGCCTAAATTTTATCTTTTGATTTTTAGTTAATTTCAACCACCTGTCGATAATTATCACGAATGGTAATGAGATCATAAACAAGTCAAGTTTTGAATTATATTCACCAAAATGATTACATTCTATTTTTAAAAACATCAGACTCAACAAAAATAGAATTAAAAGTGTTTAAACAAACCAATTCCATCTTGGCACCTCAAGCAAAATTCTATTGCAAATAAATATTTGAATCATCTGATTTTGTTTCTGAATTATCACTCTCATCCACAGGCTTATCGTCCATAGCATCTTCAAACTGCTCCAGTTGTTCAATCAAAGCCATATTAGCTTGATTTCCTTCAACAGATACATTACCCAACATCCTTTGGGACCTTCAATTCCTTCTTAGGTGATCATTACGCATGGCCCTCCTGGTTTAACAAAATCAACCACTTTTGGTTTATCCGCGACTGAGAGATGTTGTACTTCTTGTTGGGTTTGAAGTTTCTATCTTGAGTCTTTGATCCAAATTATTCCTTTCTAGGCTTGTCCCAATCCTTAGAAAAATAAACAAACTCTTGGTAGTTATAACATTTGACTTTCAGTTTGTCAAATCAAATCATCTTGCTCATGGCTGGCAAGTGTTTCCCAATTTCTTTCATGAACATCTTTATCTTTCTCACGATCATGGCCGTGTCCATTTTAAATCTATCAGCTCAAGATCATCAGGATCAACCTAATCATAATCCTCATTTGCCATGTCACTGTTTCCAAATTGACCACCCATCAGTTGTTCATAAGCAGTCACGAAAGCTCCCATGAAGGCAAAACATGTCTGCTTCCTTCATGTTTACATTCAATTGTGAAGTGACAATAGGGATTGAACCAATATTGCTAGAAGTTGAAGTTCAGAATATAGTAGGTTAAAATACAGTCTTTTGTGGAATATCTTGAGTTGTTTGAGATTAAAAGGCGGTGATCAGAGTAGGCGCAGGTGCACTTTTAGTGACAGGATTTGTACCACCATATAAAGTAGGTGTGTTATTGCCCTTGGATGACTCTTGACATTTTAAATAAAACTCTCTTTCCTCCAACTTTTGAGTAAACCCATTTGAATTTAATTTTTTATTCTTGAAAGACCTGGTTTCTATGAGTAGCATTAGGTAAGTTGCATAAGGAGGTAGGTAATTCTTCAGTGCATCAATGAGATTACCATCTGTTGGAAGCATTTTGTAATTGTGCATTTCAGTAGTTAAATGATGAGAAACGTATTTGTAAAAATCAAGATTAGAACAATTTAAAAAAAAGATTGAGTGTATCTAATCCGAGTGATTTCAGAAACTTTTTCGGGTTTAGCAAACTTGGTCTTTCTTTCACTTGAGACTTATTAAGCACTTTTGATTTCTCAAAAGATAATTTAATCTCAGTCAAGTTCGATGTATCATTTTTAGATACACTTTCAATCAATTCAGGCTAAATCAAAAACTTTATTCACCCTTTTTAGTTAGTAAACCCGATCACTATTTTAATTTATAACATTTAATGGGATTAATAAACTTCACTAAATACGGATCATAAATAACTGCCTTTTTTGATGATACAAAATTCCCAAATTCATATGGTTCAATAAGAATATAATTAGCAACTGGTAGATTTTTATCTATGTGAACCATAATATGTTCAAACACATCTTCAACCAACATCCCATGGCCAGTTTCAGTAAAAACCATATTACTATGAATTATGAGGCTTTGGAGTTAACTTTAGTTCAACTAGTTTGGGTTTCTCCTGAAGTATAACTTTATGCATGGTCACAAATGAATAAATAGTCAAAGGACACACAATATCAACTATATTATCTGTGTGTGGAATACTAGTAGATTCATTATGAAATGCTTCACCATATTTCTGATGTGTATTATTAACTTTAATTATTTCATTCAACAGAAAAGATGAAATTCTGAATTTTCCTAATTTATCTTTTAACTCCGTCACCTCATTTCAAGTTTGGTGTTTTTAGTTCACAACTTTAAAATTTCGTTAAACTATCCATCAATGATGGTTTATTTGACTAACATCTCAACTTTCAGATCGTGATTACTAATCGAAAATGCCTTAAGTTTATCATTTGATTTTATGTTAATTTCAACCACCTCTCGATAGTTATCCCGAATGGTAATGAGAGCATAAACAAGACAAGTTTTGACTTATATTCATCACAATGACTACATTCTATTTTGAAAAACAACAAACTCAACAAAAGTATTATTAAAAAATTTAAAACTAACCTTTTCCATCTTGGCAATTCAACCAAAATTCTATTGCAAATCAATAGTTGAACCATCTGATTCTGTCTCTGAATCATCGCTCTCATCAATAGGCTTATCGTCCCTAGCATCTTCAAACTGCTTTAGTTGTTCAATCAAAGCCAGATTAGCTTGATTTCCTTCAACATATACATTACCCAACATCCTTTGGGACCAATCAATACCTTCTTGAGTGATCATTGCCCCTGACCCTCCTGGTTTAATAGAGTCAACCCCTTTTCGTTTATCCCATGACTCAGAGATGTTATACTTCTTGTTGGGTTTAAAGTTTCTATCTTGAGTCTTTGATCCAAAATATTCCTTTCTGGGGTTGTCACACTCCTTAGCAAAATGACCAAAATATTGGTAGTTATAACATTTGAATTTTAGGTTAAAATACAGTCTTTTGTGGAATATCTTGAGTTGTTTGAGAATAAAAGGCAGTGATTGGAGTACACGTAGGTGCACTATTAGTGACATGATTCTTACCACCATATAATGTAGGTGTTTTAGTACCCTTGGGTGACTCTTGATATTTTAAATAAAACACTCTTTCCTCCATATTTTGAGGAAACCCATTTGAAGTTAATTGTTTATTCTTGAAAGACCTATTTTCTATGAGTAGCATTAGGTAAGTTGCATTAGACGGAGGTAGGGAATTCTTCTGTGTATCACTGAGATCACCATCAGTTGGAAACATTTTGAAGTTGTGCATTTTAGTAATTAAATGATAAACCTATTTGTAAATATCAAGATTTGAACAATTTGAAAAAATTTTGAGTGTATCTAATCTGGGTGATTTCACAAACTTTATAGGAGGTAGGTAATTCTTCAGTGCATCAATGAGATCACCATCAGTTGGAAGCATTTTGAAATTGTGCATTTCAGTAGTTAAATGATGAGAAACGTATTTGTAAAAATCAAGATTAGAACAATTTAAAAAAAAGATTGAGTGTATCTAATCCGAGTGATTTCAGAAACTTTTTCGGGTTTAGCAAACTTGATCATTCTTTCATTTGAGGCTTATTAGACACTTTTGACTTCTCAAAAGCTTTTTTAATCTCAGTCAAGCTCAATGTCTCATTTTTAAACACACTCTCAATCAATCCAGGCTAAATCAAATACTTTATTCACCCTTTTTAGTTTGTAAACCCGATCACTATTTTAATTTATCACATTTAATGGGATTAATAAACTTCATTAAATACGGATCATAAATAACAACCTTTTCTGATGATACAACATTTTCAAATTTACATGCACTACTAGAAAAAAGGCCTTCAATGACATGCGCACAATGACACGCGTCGATTTATGACACGCAATTATGCGAGTCATTAAAAAATGTCATAAATTTTATAAAATTGATGATTTATGACACTTGTTTTTGTGTGTCGTTAAAACATGTCATAACTTGCCAAAAAAAGATGTGCGTGTCATTATCTTTTCATCTAAATTAAAAGCTTATTCTCGCGCCAATATATGCGTGTAAAAACCTATGACCAAGTTTGACCAATAAAATAATAATAATAAAATTAATATGACTGCATCAGACCAATAAACCTTAACATAGTCATAAACCTTAACATATACACATACCACACATACGCACCAGACTCATAAACGGCCACCACCACGAACGAATTCCGTCCTCCACCACGAACCAACGCCAGCCACCACCACGAACGCCGGCCAGGAATGCCGACCATCACCCCGAACGCCGTCCATCACGCCGTACGCCACCAGACACGAACGCAGGCTACCACCACGACCTTCTGCCCGATTTTTTGAAGAATTGAAGCAAAACTTTGAGTTTATTGAATGATTTCATCTTCTTTGAGGTAGATTTCTTCATTTTTATCTTATTCTACCATTAATTGGCTAGGGTTTAATAACATAGTGTTAAGTTATTTCTGAAACATAATTTTTTTAGTTTTATAAATGTTGAATTTTAAAACATAATTGATAGTTTATATGAATTTTTGGTCTTAGGGTTACAATTGAAAGTGAAATATCCTAATTTTAGTATGTCTATTTAAAGCGCTGGCCTATACAGTAATAGTTATGGGTAATACAAATGTGTTCTTTGGCATAGCTGTGTGTTTATGATTATTGTTATAGAATGGCCCCGGAAAAAAACTAATACTATATTTGAGGTGGAGGTGGACAAAATGATTGCTCGCCAACTACAAGCAGTAATACCTGTTGGGTTTTAAACAAGTTTATCAAAGTCAAGTTAACCATATTTAACTAGAAAACGCAACGGAAGCTTATATCTTAATACTTGTTAAAGAACATACCATTATGTTAAAACTAAAACCCAATGAACAAGGATCAATATTACAAGAACAATATGCTCACAAAATGTAAATGTACCTCCTTATACCTTATAGGAAGATGTAGGTTGTTGAAGGGGATGATGAATGAAAGGCAAGCCTCCAAAGAAGAAAACCTCAAGAGAGTGATACCCCAAGCCTTTTGCAACAACACCAAGTTATTTGCTAGGATTCTTGAACACCAAAACAAGCTCACCAAGCTCTCCCAAAATGCCAAGGTTGGCCGTGAGTTTTAGGAGAGGGAAGGAGAGAGTTTTTGATTCAAAACTTGAATTCAAAATGGAGAGAGGAGTGATCCTTTGCATGTGTTGTGATTGGAGATGTATAAAGGAGATGTCAACACAAAAGGACAAAATAATAAATGGACAAACCATCCACCCACATGGGGTGGCCGGTTTTGTTATTTTTTTTTTTTTTTTTTTTTTTTTTTTTGTTTTAACATTTAAATATCTCCATCTCATATTTTATAAAACTCATTTTTATAAAATGCACATACATTTATGTAATTATTTAACCAATTAAATAATTAATTTATATAAACAAATTATCCAGATAATTTATTTAAACCCTCAAGTGTGTTTGTTTAGAAAACCAATTTTCTAAACACGTAGTGTTCGGTATTCATTTAAATGATCAAATCATTAAAAGAATACATTTGGTGTCGTCTAGCTTGTTATTGGGTATGACCCGACTTGGATCAAACACAGTTAGCCACATTAGTATAATTATGTGTCTCGGGCATACGTAATTCCAACAATCTCCCACTTGCACGAGATACATAGAAAATTAATGCAAGTGGTGAATACCGCCTAACAACAGTTCACCACCCCTAATGTGTTTGACGAAGTGCCATTCAATAACATCATCCCTTCAAGTCCCTTACTTGATATGATTTAGGTGAATCTATCATTATATCCCTTTGTTACTAGATGTCATGTTGAATCTAAGAGACATAGGTGATCATTCTCTTTACAATTCAACTTTATCAGGCCTTAGACATCTAAACTCTCAACACATAAGAGGAACAAATTCCGTCTTGACTGTATACGCCTCTCACTATCACTTTATACTCCACCTGAGCTCATCCTTATGTACCATCTTTTACGAATAGCGAAGGGGAGAGTCAAAGTGTAATACTTGGTGAAAATCAAGACCCAATATACATCTCAGGTCTAAGGATAATATGAAATTCTCCTTTACTCAAAATTACTAATGATCAAGTCAATCGACTCCATGTAGTAATATTGAGAGCGGGTCAGTCCAATATTTGTATCCCACAAATATCTATGAACCTTGGCAGCAAACCTATGCTCCATATTCATTCCTTATGAATATCCACCAATCCTAGTTCATAATAGTCTTGCTTTATATTTGTTCCCACAAATGTGATCGACTACGGACTTTTAGAATAAGATAACTTATTCATGGATTAAACATGCAAAATTAGAATTTAACTCAAGATTCCATAATCATATAAAAGTTAAATTACAAAAGTCTTTTAAACGTAAATACAAAATAGATCAAATCCAATTACTAGAATATCGAAGTCCTAAGCCACTCGCATGACGCTCATGTTTCGGTCTTTCTAGGAGCTTCGTGAATGGATCCGCAAGATTTTGATCAGTTCCAACTTTGCGAATACATATCTTTCCCTTTTCAACTTCATCCCTTATGTAGTTGAATCTCCGCTCTATGTGCCTTGTCTTTTGGTGTGAACGAGGTTCCTTGATTTGTGCAATCGCACCCTCGTTGTCACAAAAGATTTCTAGGGGGTCTTGAATGGAAGAGACCACCCCTAGATCAGTAATGAATTTCTTCAACCATGCAGCTTCCTGAGCTGCTAATGAAGCGGCGATGTATTCTGATTCTGTAGTGGACAATGCTACCACTTCCTGTTTTGAGCTCTTCCAAGAGACAGCTCCTCCATTAAGAGTGAACACATACCCAGACTGTGATCGAGAATCATCTCGATCAGTTTGGAAGCTCGCATCCGTGTAACCTTTTATAGCGAGTTCCTCCTCACCAGATCCATATATCAGAAACATATCCTTAGTCCTCCTAAGGTATTTCAATATGTTCTTAACAGCCATCCAATGACTGTCTCCTGGATTCTGTTGGTATCTGCTTGTCATGCTCAAAGCGCATGACACATCCGGTCTAGTACATATCATCGCATACATGATGGATCCTATAGCAGAAGCATATGGGATTTGTTTCATCATGTCTTGCTCACCCTTTGAGCTTGGACATTGAGCTGAACTCAATATGGTCCCTCTTTGAATAGGTACAAAACCTTTCTTGGAGTTTTCCATCTTGAACCTTTTCAAGATTTTATCAATGTATGTACTTTGGTTCAAACCTATCAAGCGCCTTGACCTATCCCTATAGATCTTTATTCCCAAAATATAGGCAGCTTCACCAAGATCCTTGATGGAAAATCTACTTCCAAGCCAAGCCTTAACGCTTTCCATGGTTGGAATGTCATTTCCAAATAGTAGAATGTCATCGACATACAATACTAAGAAGGTAATTATACTCCCACTAGCCTTTTTATACACACAAGCCTCATCAGCGTTCTTGATGAACCCAAAATTTTTGATTTCTTCATCAAAACGATGATTCCAAGTTCTAGATGCTTGTTTCAATCCATAGATTGATTTCTTTAACTTGCATACCTTTTTAGGATGTTTCGGATCGACAAAACCCTCAGGCTGAACCATATAGACATCTTCCTCAAGATATCCATTTAGGAAAGCGGTCTTGACATCCATTTGCCAAATTTCATAATCATAATGTGCGGCTATGGCAAATAATATCCTAATAGACTTTAGCATTGCCACAGGCGAAAAAGTTTCATCATAATCAACCCCTTGAGTTTGAGTGAAACCTTTAGCTACAAGTCTTGCTTTATAAGTATCCAAGTTTCCATGCATATCCGTTTTTCTTTTGAAAACCCACTTACTTCCAACAGCTTTGGAGTTGAGTGGTGGTTCAACCAATTCCCAAACTTGGTTGTCATACATGGATTGCATCTCAACGTTCATGGCTTCAAGCCATTTGTCACAATCATTCTTGGACATTGCATCACGGTATGTGGTTGGTTCATCCGAATCTACCACGTAGCAACCTTCTACAAAAAATCCATATTTTTCAGGTGGATTGCTAATTCTACCAGATCTGCGAACGTTTTGTGTGTTTTGATCAACCACTTGATCACTTTCAACAACCTCTTGTTGAGTGCTAGTATCAACCAATTGTGTATCATCTTGTGATTCTTGATCCTCATCAAATTTCACTGTTCTACTATTAGTTCCTTCCTCAAGGAACTTAGTTTCCAAGAACTTACCCTTTCGAGCAATAATAACATTTTGCTCACTAGGATCGTAAAAGTAATATCCTAAATCATCTTTAGGATAACCTATAAAGATACACTTAGTGGATCGGACTTCTAATTTGTTTGGGGTGTATTGCTTTACATAAGCTTCACAACCCCAAACTTTTAAGAATGATAGCGATGGAGCCTTTCCATGCCATACTTCAAAAGGTGTCTTCTCCACTTTCTTGGTTGGAGCCATATTCAATATGCGAACAGCGGAAAGTAAAGCATAGCCCCAAAATGATAGAGGTAAAGTGCTTCTAGCCATCATCGATCGAACCATATCTAATAGGGTACGATTTCTCCTTTCAGACACACCATTATGTTGTGGTGTTCCAGGTGGAGTAAGTTGTGAAATAATTCCACAACTCTTAAGATGATCTTGAAAAACACTACTTAGGTATTCACCTCCTCTATCACTACGAAGTACTTTGATTGTGGTTTTGAGTTGTCTTTCTACTTCAGCTTTGAAGTCTTTGAACATTTCAAAAGCTTCATCTTTGTGTTTCATTAAGTACACATAACCATATCGACTATAATCGTCAATAAAGGTAATGAAGTATCTTTCACCATTCCTAGTCATTGGTCTAAAAGGACCACATACATCCGAATGTATGATACCCAATAATTCTTTTGACCTTTCAAAAGTTTTATTAAAGGGTTGCTTTGTCATTTTGCCTTGTAAACAAGATTCACATACATCAAATGAATCAAACTCATTGGTTTCTAGAATACCACTCTTGCGAAGAGTTTGCATGCGATTCTTGCTTATATGTCCAAGGCGACAATGCCAAAGATAGGGATCACCCAAGTCCTTCTTGAGTTTCTTGGTGTTGACATTATACATTGAACTACTATGTGACATACCACTTTGATCTATTTCATATATACCATTCATGGGTATAGCTTTAAAATAAAATATGCCATTCATCAAAACATGAATATCATAATCAATAAACTTAAGATCAAAGCCACATTGTTTTAAAAGGGACACGGAAATAATGTTTCTCCTTAACTTAGGAGCATACAAAACATTTTTCAAAATTACTTCCAAACCACTTGGAAGCTTTAACATGTAGTCTCCTTGAGCTTGGACTTCAACTCTTGCTCCATTGCCCATAAAGAGACTAATGTCCCCTTTGTTGAGTTGCTTACTTCTTTTGAACCCCTGCAACAAATTGCAAATGTGAGTTCCACATCCGGTATCAAGTACCCATGTATTTGAAGAAATAACATTTAGTTCAACATATATAGTAAAGATAATACCTGAGGTTTGCTCCGCATCCCTCTTATCTTTTAACGCTTTGAGATAGGTCGGACAATTTCTTTTCCAATGACCTATCTCTCCACACTCAAAGCATGGATCTTGCGTCGCAACCTTTTGCTTCTTTTCCTTCGGTTTGTAGGGCGTGATGGCTTTCCTCTTTCCCTTTCCTTGGACGTGGCCCTTGCCCTTAGCAACACTTGCTTTGGGGTTGGAGTTATGTCCCCTTTTGCCTTCATTGATTGTTAGAACGGGTAAAACCCTTTTACCCATTCCCGCTTCGGCCGTTCTTAGCATTGCGTGAAGCTCACCAATGCTTTTGTCCCACCCGTTCATGTTATAGTTCATGACAAAGGTTTCAAACCTTTTGGTCAAAGAGTTGAGGATCAAATCTGTAGCCAACTCATTAGAGACGGGACAATTCAACCTACGAAGCTTTTCAATGTAGCTTTTCATCTTTAGGACATAAGATGAGACGCTTTGGGTTTCCTCCATACGACATGCATGAAACGCTCGAACCGTTTCGAAACGTTCCGCTCTAGCTTGTTGAAGGAACATTTCCTTCAATTGAGTTATCATGTCGTATGCCCCATGATGCTCGAAATCCTTTTGGATTTCGGGAATCATAGTTCCCAACATGAGGCAAGAGGCTTGCACCGAATCTTTGGTGTACTTAACCCAATCGTAATAAGCCTCCTCATCTTCCACGTTAGGCTCGTCGGGAATGGGATCGTCTAAGACATATGATATCTCTTCTTGCTTGAGAACTATTCTCAAGTTGCGATACCAATCCATAAAGTTATTATGGTTTAGACGATCCTTTTCAAGGATGGTTCTTAAGGATAGGTTACGGGTGTTATGGGTAGAGGTGTTTGCATTGTTAGCGGCCATCTACAAAATTTAACAAAGTTTTATTTTAGTATTATAAACAATTTAATTATTAATACCCTTTTATTCCAAATTTTAAAATAATAATTAAATTCTAGAATCCAACGATAAATCAAATTTTGGTTAGGTGACCTTTATCCCGTTATTTGATTTAACAAGGTAGTCAACCTTGACAATTGCAACCCTTTGCAACTTCTAGAGGTATGGGACCATTCGAAATCCTTATTTCGTGTTGGCATGTTTATCCCATCAACACCATTGGACCCCATGCTTAGGTGACCTTTATCACATGGTTTCCAATTCAAGTCGTCCTACTTGTATAAACATGTAAGATTAACATACAAGTGGTTAGGTGACCTTTATCCCACAATTATGTTAATATTACCTTAAGTATATTAGTTTGCTCTAAAATGGTTAGGTGACCTTTATCCCATTTAAAGTTTCCTAATACGTTAAGTGTCTTACAAAAGGATGGTGTTAGACTTGTTTCCTTGGTAATTATGAAAAAGGGATTTTTAAGTTTTCCAATATTCTAGTTTGAAAAACATTATGCCATATCCTAACATGCATTTAGTAATATGGCGATTTTGAAAACCAATTTTCAAGGTTCTAGTTATAATAAAACCAATTTTATTATATGTGAGTAATCGCTTAGTTTTAATAAACCCATTTTATTAACTAATTGACGCGATATTACCAAATATATATTAGAACCCGTTTTATGCTAGTTGTCGTTCCTATGTGACGGTTTGGATATCCTAATATCTATCAACCACACATTACATAAAGTAAAACAAACAACCAAGCATACATGCAAAATATAGTCATAACCGAGAACCGCTAAGTTTGACCATACTTGTTAGCCGAAACAAGTATAGGTCATAAGTCTCACCTAAGGGACAAAACATGACACAAGGATGGAATGTTGACTCCCACTTGACCTTGCATCCAAATGCTTCAAGTATCCTTTCCAAGTTGTTTGTGTTCTTGTTGGGCTTGTAAATGGGCTCCAAACTTCCAAAAGTCTTCTTGGGCCCAAGAGTGAAATTTATGGGCTTAATGGGCTTGAATCCCATGATGGGCCGGTGAGGCCCAACAAGCCCAAAATTTGGTCCAAGGCCCAAATCCACCAATTCTTGCATCTTCAATTTTTACAAAATGTATCCTAATACATATTTTTCTAAAACAAAGAAAATGCAACTAATCTATTTATTACATACCAACTTATGAATAAATAAATTACACAAGCCTAAAATATGAATTATTACAACCATATTGAATAATAAATATAACCAACATACATATAACAACAATCAACACATCCAAGGTCTCGGTTTCGGTTATGACACATCCAAACATACCAAATGTTCTAAGCATGCAACCTAAGCAACCAATGCCTAAATACATCAAAAAAAAAGGCAGCCCCCCCCCCCAAAGGAGGCTACGGCTCAACCCCCCCCCCCCCCCAAAATTTTGCAATTTTGATATTTTCAACATCCAAATGTTAGTAATGGTTTCCTAAGATCTTTGCATGCATGTCAAGATCTTACAAAACCATGAGGGGTAAAATCCACCAAAATTTCGGACCCCTTTTCACCCATGAAAAAACCGAAATCTATGAACATGCAAGGAGCATAAGTCCTTGTAACCGGCTCTTGATGCCATTGTTGGGTTTTAAACAAGTTTATCAAAGTCAAGTTAACCATATTTAACTAGAAAACGCAACGGAAGCTTATATCTTAATACTTGTTAAAGAACATACCATTATGTTAAAACTAAAACCCAATGAACAAGGATCAATATTACAAGAACAATATGCTCACAAAATGTAAATGTACCTCCTTATACCTTATAGGAAGATGTAGGTTGTTGAAGGGGATGATGAATGAAAGGCAAGCCTCCAAAGAAGAAAACCTCAAGAGAGTGATACCCCAAGCCTTTTGCAACAACACCAAGTTATTTGCTAGGATTCTTGAACACCAAAACAAGCTCACCAAGCTCTCCCAAAATGCCAAGGTTGGCCGTGAGTTTTAGGAGAGGGAAGGAGAGAGTTTTTGATTCAAAACTTGAATTCAAAATGGAGAGAGGAGTGATCCTTTGCATGTGTTGTGATTGGAGATGTATAAAGGAGATGTCAACACAAAAGGACAAAATAATAAATGGACAAACCATCCACCCACATGGGGTGGCCGGTTTTGTTATTTTTTTTTTTTTTTTTTTTTTTTTTTTTGTTTTAACATTTAAATATCTCCATCTCATATTTTATAAAACTCATTTTTATAAAATGCACATACATTTATGTAATTATTTAACCAATTAAATAATTAATTTATATAAACAAATTATCCAGATAATTTATTTAAACCCTCAAGTGTGTTTGTTTAGAAAACCAATTTTCTAAACACGTAGTGTTCGGTATTCATTTAAATGATCAAATCATTAAAAGAATACATTTGGTGTCGTCTAGCTTGTTATTGGGTATGACCCGACTTGGATCAAACACAGTTAGCCACATTAGTATAATTATGTGTCTCGGGCATACGTAATTCCAACAATACCGACTATTGTAGCGCTAGTCACTGCTGGCATACTTGAAAATACAACCGTTAACCAACCGTCGAGCACCGATACAACTGATAATACTACACCTCCGCCGAACACTAATGCAGCTACGAATACTATTTCCTCGTTGAATACAAATAATGTCACGAATATAACTCCCCCACTATATTCTAATATTTCTAGTAACATGAATCCCCCGCGTCTAGAATGTTCGTATGAACAGTTTATGTCATGTAGACCTATAATTTTCAGTGGTACTGAGGAACTAAACGGATTGATAAGATGTATTGAAATGGCTGAATCCGTAATTAACATAAGCAACTGTCCACCATATTGTATAGTTAAGTATACTACTAGCATCTTTATTAATCATGCCTTAATGTGGTGGAATATGATTGTACAAACTCGGGAACGAGAAGCGATTAACAGTATGACATTGACTGACCTTAAAACCCTTATATTAAAACGAACTCTGGAATACGAACTTTGGAATTTGGAAATGAGAGGCCCTGGTCATTTAAGTTACACAAACCGTTTCAACAAATTGACTCGTTTAGTACCATGGTCAATTATTCCGGAACCCAAGCGTATTGAGCACTACATTTGGGGACTGACCCCAAACGTGAGAAGTATAGTCAATTCCACAGCCCACCCAACTTTAGAAAGTGCCGTGTCACTAGCCAACGTCGTTACTTTTGACCTTACAAGAAACGGTGTATTAAGAGTACCAGGAGAATTGTCCGGTTTGAAACGAACTAGTTATATATCTAGAGCACAAATGAAATTTCAGAATCAAAGAATCCGTCCTACATATCAGAATTATACTATGACTAGTTCCAACACGAAACAAGATACATACAAAGGGTCGTTGCCGAAATGTGAAAATGTAATTTGCATCATATTTGTGAATGTCGAACGACCATATGTCAAAGATGCGGAATGATTGGGCATTATACCCCAAGTTGTAGAACTATATTGAATACTTCAAACCGACAGTCTCAAACAACCCAACCTCTTTGTCCACAAACACCTAGTCCCCAACCAATTCGACAACAATCAAATCAACAAACCCCATCTTCAATGAGCCTCCAGACATGTTATAAGTGCGGTAGTACGAAACACTTTAGGAGACACTGCCCCAAATTGAATCTCGATGTAGTAAAATGACAAAATCAAGGGCAAACATCAACTTCCTATCCGGCTAGGGGATGAGCTCTCGTAAATGGATCGGGCGAAGCGCGACAAGACCCACATGTAGTAACAGGAAGTTTTGATGTTATAGTAGGTATGGACTGGCTATCTAAGTATAAAGCTAAAATTGTCTGTAAAGATAAGACTGTTAGGATACCTCTTTCGAATGATGAGGCAATGGTTGTTCAAGGCGAGAAATCTTGTACTATGTTGCCTCTCGTATCCCAACCTAAGGCATTAAAGTATTTGTGCCAAAGTTGTACATTATACTTGGCGAGCGTAACAGTTAGGGAACCCGATGAAGATCGAATTGAAGACATCCCAGTGGTACACGAGTATTCAGACGTATTTCCTGATGATTTGCCTGGTGTACCACAGATCCGACAAGCTGAATTCCGTATTGACTTGATACCGGGAGCAGCACCCATTGCTAAGGGTTTTATCCGACCTAGTTATTCGCCGTGGGGAGCACCAGTGTTATTTGTGTGAAAGAAAGATGGAAATTTTCGGATGTGTATTGATTACCGGGAATTGAATAAAGTGACTATAAAGAATAGATACCCCTTACCTAGAATTGATGATTTGTTTGATTAGCTTCGGGGTGCGAAATATTTTTCGAAAATTGATCTCAAATCGGGATATCATCAAGTAAGAATTCAGGAAGAAGACGTACCAAAAACAGCTTTTCGAACCCGGTATGGTCACTATGAATTTTTGGTTATGCCGTTTGGGTTGACCAATGCGCCTGCAGTATTTATGGATCTAATGAACCGGGTTTGCAAACCCTACCTTGATAAATTCGTAATAGTGTTTATCGACGAAATTTTGATATATTCGAAAAGTAAAGAAGAACACGAACAGCATCTGCGGGTAATATTGGAGTTATTGAGGCAAGAAAAGTTATATGCCAAGTTGTCCAAATGTGAATTCTGGTTACAAGAATTACAATTTTTAGGACACATTGTGAATCAACAAGGAATCCAAGTAGACCCCGGTAATATTGAGGCCATTAAGAATTGGCAAGTACCTAAATCGCCGAAAGAAATTCGCCAATTTTTGGGATTAGCCGGGTATTACCGACGATTCATTGAAAACTTTTCAAGTAATGCTCAACCTTTAACCCTCCTAACTCAGAAAGATCGAACGTATGATTGGGGAGAAGAACAGGAAATGTCCTTCCAAACGTTAAAACAAAAGTTATGTGAAGCTCCAATATTAAGTCTCCTAGATGGAACTGATGAATTAGTGGTCTAATGTGACGCATCTCGTAAAGGTTTGGGATGTGTACTGATGCAACGAAAAAAAGTAATAGCGTATGCCTCCCGACAATTAAAGGTACACAAAAAGAATTACAAAACCCATGACTTGGAATTGAGAGCAGTTATTTTTGCATTGAAGATCTGGAGACATTACTTGTACGGCACCAAATGTACCATCTATACTGACCACAAAAGCCTACAACACATATTTAATCAGAAGGAGCTGAACATGAGACAAAGAAGATGGGTAGAACTGTTAAATGATTATGATTGTGAAATTAAATACCATCCGGGTAAGGCCAATATATAGTCGCTGATGCTTTAAGCTGAAAAGATAGAGTTAAACCGTTGAGGGTACGAGCACTTGGAATGATTGTCCAAAGTAGCCTAATAGAACAAGTTCGTGTTGTTCAAGACGAAGCCTTAAAAGCAGATCAGTTAGAAAACGAAGAACTACACGGAAATGAAAAGAATTTCGAGAAGAAAATTGATGAAATATATTACTACAAAAACCAAGTCTGGATTCCGACACTTCATAAACTCCGAGAACTTATTCTTGATGAAGCACACAAATCCAAATATTCGATTCATCCAGGTACTGATAAGATGTATAAAGATGTTAAGGAATTTTACTGGTGGCTTGGCATGAAAAAGGATATAGCCGTGTATGTAAGTGTGCAACATGTGCAAGGGTTAAGGCGGAATATAAAAAACCTTCGGGAATGTTACAACAACCCGAAATCCCATAGTGGAAATGGGTACAAATAACCATGGATTTCGTAACACATCTGCCCAAAACCTCCCGAGGACATAATGCGATTTGGGTAGTTGTAGACCGATTAACCAAATCCGCACACTTTATTCTGATCCGTAACAACTACACCACCTAAAAAATCGCTCAAATTTACATTGATGAAATTGTATCTAGACACGAGGTACCTCTTTCGATTATCTCAGACCGAGATAGTCACTTTAATTCACATTTCTGGCAAGCAGTTCAAGAAGTTCTGGGAACCCGAATAGACCTGAGTACCACTTTTCCATCCCCAAAAAGATGGTCAATCCGAACGAACTATCCAAACCTTAGAAGATTTAATTCGTTCTTGTGCACTGGACTTCAAAGGGAATTGGGATCAACACTTCCCGCTCATTGAATTCTCTTACAATAATAGTTACCATAGCAGTATACAAGCAGCACCTTATGAAGCCTTATACGGGCGAAAATGTAGATCACCACTTTGTTGGACAGAGGTGGGTGATACTCAAATTTCATGAACCGATTCGATTCAAGAAACAACCGATAAGATTCACAAGATTAAACGAAAGTTGAAAGTCGCCCGGGACCGACAGAAGAGTTATGCCGATATTCGTAGAAAACCGTTATCTTTTGAAATAGGTGACAAGGTGTTTTTGAAAGTATCGCCGTGGAAAGGTGTTATAAGATTTGGAAAGACCGGTAAATTATCCTCGAGATACATTGGACCATTTGAGATTGTTGCAAAAATTGGTCTCGTAGCCTACCGATTAAAACTACCCTTAGAACTGAGCAATATTCACGATGTGTTTCATGTATCGAATCTGAAAAAGTGTTTGACTGATGAAACAACAATAGTACCACTGGAAGATGTTCAGATTTAAAAAAAGCTCGACTTCGTAGAGGAACCGGTAGAAATTGTGGATGGGAAAACCAAACAGTTACGACATAACAAAATCTCATTGGTAATAGTTCAGTGGAATTCAAAACAAGGACCCGAATATACTTGGGAACCAAAGAACGAATTCCGAAAGAAATACCCACACTTGTTCCCTAAAACAAAAACCAATGACACATTAAATTTCGAGGACGAAATTTCTTAACGGGAGGAGAATGTGACATTCGTGACAAAACGAGGTATACTATATTCACTACATAACAAGTAAACGATTAATCGGTTAATTTGTAGTGCTTAAACGAGTAACCGACCGATACTGATTATGACCCATATATATACTGAGGGGTTATATACAAGTTAAATATATATTATAGAGGCTAACATATTGATATTAGGCCCTAGTACGCTTAAAACCATTTAAACGAA
Organism: Bidens hawaiensis; assembly: GCF_021521415.1. NCBI lineage: Eukaryota > Viridiplantae > Streptophyta > Magnoliopsida > Asterales > Asteraceae > Bidens > Bidens hawaiensis. The sequence continues at coordinate 29,657 of NW_027501761.1, forward strand.
AAATGTTTCGTTTATTGATATGCTATAAGTTTAAACGCAATTGTTTACATCAAAACGAGCATTGTAGCATCCGTTAAGCCGAAAAAGATTTATAAAACACTTATATAACATGTTCTAAGCAATCCGTGAAAATATTTTGGATTTTTACAACGAGTCAGTACGTTTTTCTTATTTTACAAAAATAAGTTGAAAAACACTCATTTTCGCGCTATTTTTTTAAACCCGAATTAATTTTCTTGTGAAAAACCGGACCCGAATTAAATTTTGGACCGAAGTTTACGCGTGGCACGAAAACCGAGGCACCATTGGGCTAAAAGGAGGCCTAATGGGCCCTTATTGTTGGCGTACGCAAGATTGGGGGGAAACCCCTTTGATTAGCTTGTTAAATAAGCTAAGGTAAAATATATTTTTTTCATTCCAAACTCCAACCAACTCATTTCCCTGCTGATCTTCTTCATCATCCATACCAAACCCTTAAGGTAAACATCAAATTTCTTAAGATGTCATGCTTGATTAACAAAATTTAATGATGAAAAATTAGGTCTTAATTAGTTTTAAACATGTTTAACCATTCAAAAACCATAAAAATCAAGTAAAATTATTTTTTGATGTAAACATGTCTACAAAGCAGTATCATATAGATATTTGGTCAAAAATGCGCATTAGAACATGAATATAATGTTTTTACGGTTTGGAAGTTCGGTTTGAAACCAAAACCGAAACCCTAGTTAACAAGGCTGTTCCATGGATGATTTATGCTTGTTTTGATGTTATATGATATGTAGATACTCTGAGTTTGCAACCCAAGACCCGGAGAGTCGTTTAAACTAGCAAAAATCACTGAAAAACCGACAAGGTAATACCGTATTACTCGTTTAGGGGCTATTTTTGCTTCAATTGTGACGTGCTTGTTGGTAGCTTATGAAACTTTGCAGGGACATTAGGGATTATCTAAATGAGTCCCTGTTCAAATGTGGTAATTATTCGATAAACGGATAATATTTGGCGAATTTATTACCGTTTATTAGCGTTTATTCGGGAAAAATAAGTAATATTCATGAAATTTGGTTTGCAACCTTCAAATTTTATGTTAAAATCACTGGAAAAGTTTGAGAACATTTGGAGATGTGTAAGTAATTTTTGTGCAATTGTGTTTTAACCGAGTTTAATAGCCGAAAAACACGCAAAAATGCATTTTGGTCAAAGAGTTAGATTCTGGAGATTTTTCAGGGGCTATGTGATGATATTGAGACCACTTGGAAAAATTATCTGATTTTTCGGATGTCGTTTGGTATAAACGGGCTATTTATTACTTAATTATAACACATTAAATGAATTTTTATAAATATATAATTAATCATAAAATTTCTGAAAATATTTTTATAAAATTCTCCATATTTTAATTTATTTTTAAAAAAATTCCCATAATTTATATATAAGTACATAATTACTTATGATTAATCAAAGATTTAAACTATAATTGTTTGAACGAAACCGGCAGTTTTGTGTTTAACGGACTGACTGGTATGTCAAAATGTCAAAAGTGGTTAAATATCGTATTTTTAGATGGATTTGATAAAAAAGAACTTTTTACGAAAATTCCGGACAATTCGAGTGGAATGTACGCGTTTTGTATAATCAAACTCGTGTGAAAACGGAAACGAACACTGCGATCAAACCAGATATCGAAACTTCAAAATTCTTTCATAAATCAAATCATTTATTCAATAAATATATTTACTTAAGTTTGTGTGAATTTACCTAATTCCGAAACGCATAAACGATCAACTTGGCTAGGCTCGGAAAACGGTGAAACTGAGCCAAATCTAGTTTTGAACATTTCATAGTGTACAACGTCACAATCTAAAACTATGGTCATGTTCTGGGCCTAACAGCTATACCCAGGCTAGATATACAACCCAATATTTTTTAAATACTGTACTGGTATTAACGGTACTATACCGGTTATAAGATTCAAGCTATAATTGAGACATTCTAGTTACTGATACGTACCACCAGCTTGAACTACGATAAGGTGAGTTTCACGACCCCCACTTACTAAACTGTTTTACAAAATTTTGGGGTGGAAAGCATGTTTACGTATACTTACTTACTTGAAATGGTGTGATGATGTGATTTATCTAAGTAATAACACTTGAAAGTCCCCACAAACACAAGTGATTAACTTCGTGCAAGTGACGTGTGGATAGTACTATCGGTTTGACAAACCCAACTGACAGGGCCGGTGGGGTATGCCGGGTCATGTTAACCCAGTTGCACATTGTCATTTATACTTATTAAATTCTGCTATGTGGTGTTAGACATAGTACATACTTTGGGCAAAGTGGCTGTTAAATGCCAACGGGAGTACATGGGCAAGGGTGGCCATGCGTGCGAGCTGTCTTGGTTTCACTTGTGGCTTAGTATAAAAACATCATGCACATATATACTTATATACATACATACTGTGAACTTTACGAACTCGTATACTGATTTTGGTCGTACTCGTGAAACTTGAAACTCACCAACTAACATGCTTTTCAGGTAAACCGAAGTTGGAATGAGTTGCTTACATGCTTGGTGTTAGAAGAAAAGTTGAATAGCTATGAATAGATGCAAATACGTAGTAATGAATAAGAAACCCGTGAACTGGTTATGTGATTTTCATCTAGTTTGTAAACTTAGTACCAACCCATGTAATATGATGTAAATTAGTTTATTGAATTTCTTTATAAACAATGTGTTTGATACCAAAGTTATCTGTTACATTCCCATATTACGCTTCCGCATTTACCTAGTCGGGGTGTGACAAATAACAATAATAATAATAATAATACAACTACTTAACTAAACAAAATAATAATACAACTACTTAGATATAAATTTTGATTTTGTTTTCTGTTATGGTGTCAATATAGAAACAAATGGGCATCGATAAATCATGGATTTCGTCTGATATATTATCAAATGCGTATGAGGAAGGTGTGGATTACTTTTTAGTGTTTGCTCTAAATAATAATCCTATATCAAATGTGATACCATGTTCTTGTGTAAAATGTGTCAATTTGTGTCACCACTCTATTGTTGATGTCCGTTATCATCTTTTTGCCCATGGTTTCAACAAAAATTACAAGGTTTGGTCTTTCCACAGAGAAAAAGTTCAAACTAAATCTAGGTCTCCCGACTTTGATTATAATTATACAAGTGACTATAATTATATAAAGGAAATGCTACATGATGCCTTTGCGTATATGGACCAAGAACCTAATTCATTGCAATCACATCTTGAAGAATGTGATAAGCCATTTTATCTAGGTTCAAAGTATAATGCACTTAGTGGGTTATTGAAGTTCCAACATTTAAAGGGCCAATATGGTTGGTCTGATTCTAGCTTTGATACGTTGTTAGATGCCTTAAAAAGTGTTTTACCAATAGATAATACAATCCCTAGCTCAATATATGAGGCCAAGAAGTTGCTAAAAGGAGTAGGTCTCCAATATGAAAAGATTCATGCTTGTGAAAATGATTGTGTTTTATTCTGGAAAGAACATAAGGATTCTTCTCATTGTCCAACTTGTGGCGCATCCCGTTGGAAGAATAATACCAAAAACGTTCCTTCAAAAGTTTTGTGGTATTTTCCTCCCATCCCTAGATTTCAAAGAATGTTTTCATCACCCGTGATCGCACATGACTTAACTTGGCATGCACGTGGTCGAGTTAATAATGGTAAGATAACTCATCCTCGTGATTTTCCTGCTTGGAAGCTTGTTGACAACACGTGGAAAGAATTCGGAAAAGAAGATCGAAATATTAGATAAGCCTTGTCAGCTGATGGTATTAATCCTCACAAGTCATTAAGTTCCACATATAGTTGTTGGCCTGTTATTCTAATAACGTACAATCTACCCTCTTATTTGTGTTTGTCAAGAAAATTCATGATGTTGACTCTATTGATATCAGAGCCAAACCAACCTGGTAACAATATTGATGTCTACTTGGCTCCATTGATAGAAGATCTAAAACTCTTGTGGGAAACAGGCGTTAATACATTTGATGCTTATAAGAAAGAATACTTCAATCTAAGAGCATTATTACTTTGGACTATAAATGACTTTCCCGCATATGGTAATCTTTTGGGGTGTGTTACCAAAGGTTATCATGCTTTTCCAAATATGTTCAGAGAATACTTCTTCAGAATGGTTGCCAAAGTCCAGAAAAGTATGCTTTTTTGGCCATAGAAAATTTCTCCCACTCGAGCATCCTTTTCGTAAAAGAAAAAAAGATTTTAACAATCAACAAGATATGGATGTTATAAAAAAACCTATTATCTGGTGAAGAAATTTACAACAATCTTGCGGGGTTTAAGAATACATGGGGTAAGAAGAAAAAGAAAAAGAGGGAAATGTCAAAGAAGGAAACGTCAAAGAAGAAATTGGCAAAGAAGAAACCTCCAAAGAAGAAAACACCAATTGAGAAAACATCAAAGAAGGAAAAAGAAAGTATCGACGAGAGAACTAAATTGTGGCATAAAAAATCAATTTTTTTTGAACTTGAATATTGGAAGAAGTTGCTTGTTCGTCATCAATTAGATGTTATGCACATAGAAAAGAATGTGTGTGAGAGCGTTTATGGGACTTTGTTGAATTCGCCTCACAAAACGAAGGATGGGTTATCTTCCTCCTACATGCTACACATTAAATACATCGGAGAAACATGTATTTTATGATACCTTGTCTAACATAAAAGTGCCTGATGGGTATTGCTGTAATTTCAAGAATCTCGTGTCCGATGATGGTTCAAAGATGAATGGTTTGAAGTCTAATGATTATCATGTATTAATGCAACAACTTCTTCCCATTGCAATCAAGGGGGTGTTACATGAGAAAGTGAGGAAAACAATCATAAGTTTGTGCCATTTTTTCAACAGGTTGTGTAGTAAAGTTGTTTACGTTAGTAAGCTAAGTAAATTGCAATGTGACATCGTATTAACCTTGTGTTTGTTAGAGAAGAATTTTCCACTTTCATTTTTTGATGTCATGATGCACTTGATGGTGCATTCAGTTAGAGGGGTGAGGTTATGTGGCCCGGTTCATTTTAGGTGGATGTATCCATTTGAGAGATACATGAAAACACTCAAAGGGTATGTACGAAATCATTATCGACCTGAGGGCTGCATTGCAGAATGTTACGTGGCAGAGGAAACCTTAGAATTTTTCTCGAACGACTTAAAAAACATGAAATCAATTTGTAACCCCTATGAGCGTGTTGATGAAAGGACCCGCACCGACAAGCCTTTATCACGGGCTACAATCTAAGTTGTGGATGCTAATTTGCTTGATCAAGCTCATTTTTATGTACTACGAAACACTGGTGTTGTGGAGCCGTATATAGAGTAAGAATTACACAAAATAGTATATTAAATTTTTTTTGGCTATCTCATCTAATACATTAAATTTCTTCAAACTTATATGATTTAGGCAACATATGTTGGAATTGAAGGATCTCAACCCTCGTTTATCTCGAAACAATACATGGTTACAAAACCAACACACTCGGAATTTTGTTAACTGGCTTAAGAAAGAGGTGTATTTTTAGATAAGTTTGTTACAAATAAAATAATTTTTTAATAATTTTGTTTGAATTACCTTAATTATTTTTGAAATTAGTTGAAAGACGCTTGGCTAACGAGGAAGATGTTAGTGATAGTGTTCGTTGGTTGGCCAAAGAGCCTAGTTATTCTGTTAATAAATATAGTGGTTTGGCTATAAACGAGTATCAATTCCATACAACATCCCGAGATGAATCTAGAACAACTCAGTGTAGTAGAGTATCTTTAGTTGCACATGCATTAAAGATTGCTAGTGCAAAAGATTCCAATACCGTGTACGGTGCGGTTACCTACTTTGGTCGTATAAAGGAGATTTGGGATCTTGATTGTCACATGTTTACGGTTCCTGTTTTCATGTGTGATTAGGCTGATAGTCGTGGAGTAAAAAAGGATGATTTTGGATTCACAGTAGTTAACTTTGATAGGCTTGGTCACCAAACTAAACGCTTCATATTAGCTAGTCAAGCTAGACAAGTTTTTTATGTTAAGGATCAACAAGATTAGAAGTTGTCTGTTGTTGGCTTCACACCACATAAGATGTACAAGCATGGAGTAACTAATGAAACTGACGACATTTTGGAATTGGAGGCAACTGTTGATGTTACACAAGATTCTTTAGCAGACCTTGATGAAGATTTTTTGTGTGCACGCACAGATGCTGATGGCATATTAGTTTAAACTATTTTGTGGATGAACAAAACTTAAGATTTTGTGTTTTTATTTAAGTTCTTGATTGTCTTTAATTATGATGTAACTATTTAATATTGCATTTGAATTACTTGGTTGTGTTTAATTTTATTTTATTTTATTTCTTTGCTATGATGATATTTTCGAAATGATTTTGATACGCTTTGAATATAATTGCGTGTTAGTAACTAATATTTTCTTTGAATCAGTTTGAAACAGGTTGTTTTGTGATATGGAGTCGAATTCAAGTTCCGATCATGAAGAATGTTCCAAATCACAAAGAGGTCCAACTGTAAATTCTAAACCTAGTAGAGGGAAAGTTCTTGTTAAGTACAATAAAAAAGGGGTCCCGATTGGATAAGGAGCAAAAACACTTGCAACTTTTGAGGGGATAGGTAGCAAGAAATATGGTTCCTATTGTTTATGTTGGTTGGCCAGATATTGGTGCGGATACAAAGCAAGAGCTATGGGAATATGTTTTAGTAAGCCTCACTTCTTATCTTAACTACAAATTATATTTTATTTTTGTTGTAAATAATATAGTTTTCATGTTGGCTTTAGGAACATTTCATAGTTGACCCAAAGAGCAAGAAAAACGTTCTCTAGTCAATTGGGAACAAATGGAGAAACTTCAAACATCGTTTATACAGGCGTTTCGTTATGGATCATAAAGATAACCCTGAGTCGGAGAATTTACTCAACCCACCTCCCGCGTATCCTTCCGTGACAAAAGAGCATTGGAAAGTTTTTATAGTGCAAAGACTTTCAAATAAGTGGCCGGTTCGTTAAACTTTCAAAAATATATTTACTTATTGTTTTAGAAACATGCATGACACTTTAAAGTTTCTAATGCAGGAACACAGTACGAAAGGAAAAGAAGTGCGTGTAAATAATATATATAATCATCGTTTAAGTAGAAAGGGATATGTTGGACTCGCTGCTGATATTGTATGTAATAAAATAATTAAATAATTAACTTGTATTTTTTTTGTGTTAATCCACTTTTGTTGTTTAGATGCAAGAAACCGGAATGAAGGAAGACGAGATTAATAGATCTTTGTTGTGGAAAAAAGCAAGAGAACGGAAAACAGGAGGTTTTGACTCAAATGTCCAGGAAATTGTTGATAGAATTTTAAGTTTTTCTATATTAGTCAGCAGCGCAGGAAAAGTGTTTTATAAATGAATTGTTGCAATACATTTTAAAAGTAAAAAAGTAAAGTTGTAGCAGACCTACAGTAAAATAAGCTCATTTAAAATATATATTAAATAATTTTTAATTAATATATATATAATGTTATGAAAAAATAAATAAATATAACTAAATAACTTATATTATTTCTACATAAAATTATAACAGGAAAAATATATAAATAATTATAATTATAAAAAAAATAATTGATAATAGTAAACGAGCCGAGCTGGAGCTTCAAAATCTATTCACGAGCCAAGCTCGAGCTCAAGCTCGGTGTAAGTTAAGCGAGCCGAGTTCGTGCCTAGTTGAGCTCGGGCTCGGATCGGCTTGTTTGCACCCTACTTCTACTGCTTGATTTCATTAATAATTCTGTCTGTAAGAGCATTATACTTGTAATCACGTGGCCGGTGCAGTTCTCGGTCTTGGTTTTTATGTGTATCTCGGTTTCGGGTCGGGTTTTTAATGGGTCGGTTCGGGTTCTATCTGATGCACAACCCTATGATATATAATCGAAAATAGGCCCGAATTAAATATATTTGTTTATAATCCAATTAAAGGATACACTACAAAAGTTGGAATCTAATGTAGAGGTTAAATATGGACTAAATGACGTGCTTACACAGGCCCTCGGTACCGAGGAACAACGTGGCCATGTACGTGGGATGGGTAAATTTGTTACGCCATCTCAGTATATTTTCTTACCAAGAAGGTTAAGCATTACTTGGACGTGGAAAAGAAGCCGGTGGATCAACGGTTCGGTTTACTTGAAGACGAGGTAGATAAACTGAAAAGGGGTTTAAATTATGCTTCCGAAGCTGGATGCTGCCAAATGTGGGGCAATGAAGAATTTATCAATCGAAATATGTCATAAAACTGAATTATTGAAACTAAATTAAGGTAATGATATCTAGGTTTATCGGTTCAATTTGTAGTATCATTCGTGTTTTCTTGCGGTGGACGCCGCCTCGAACATAGTCGCCATAGGAACGATAATGGGAGAAATAAACGAGAACATGAAGGTAATGATGGAATGCAGTTTAAAAGGAGAATTTATGCTACCGATTCCGCTGGAAGAGGAGCTGATTATTAAAGTCAAAGATAGAGTGGGAAACATCCTTAGTTGGCCAAGACATCTTGTGATTCGAGTATCGGACTTGGTAATATTATTTACACGCGTTTAATGTGTCTTGTATTTCAATTTATGAACAACAGGTAATGAAGTTCAGGTTAATAAATAAAAATATTAAGTCAAAGTCAAAAGTATTTACTTATATTTTTGGTAGGAAAAGGCAGCGAGGAAACCAATTGAAAAACCATTACCGGTTCTTCAAGGTGAGAAAACCAAAAAACGGCTACGAGAGCCTGCTGATGAAAATGAAAAAAATGATCGAAAAGAAAACGAGACAACGGAGAAAGAAAAAAAAGGATGGAAAAGAAAATGAGGCAACGGAAAAAGAAAAAAAGAAAGCAAACATAATTGAGACAAAGGAAAAAAGAAAAAAACGAACCTGTTGAGGGAAATGAAACGGCGAAGAAATGCAAAGGAGATAAGAAAAAAAAACAAAAAAAGCCGATTCAAAGGAGCACGAGAGCAAAAACGAAGACAAGGGTACGAATCGAAAAAAGTACCATATTGACGATGGCGGAAGAGATGGGTGATGGACAACATGCAAATATTGATTCTAGAAAAATGCAGACAGATGATGATTGTTTCGGGTACGATAGTTACACGTACCTAAGTATGGAAGATTTCGAAGCCGTATTTGCACTAGATTGGCTGACTGGTTATGTTATTACTTCATATATGATGTAAGTGTATCTTTAATTTAATGAATTGTTTGTGAAATACAACATTGTTAATCAGTTTAGTACTTGCATGTTAAAAGGAACTTATACGAGCAAATCAAGAAGGGACCGATTCAAGATCGTGGAATATGTTTTGTTACAGCGATTGCAACCGTGACGGATGAACATAAAATGAAATCCAGACATATTGATGACTCAAGTAAACTGATTGCAAATCGGCTAACCAAACGAAACAACAATGACATCGTCATAGTGCCCTACAATCCCGGGTCAGAATTTTCATTTAATTAATGGTTCGAAAAAAATTAGGATTCTAATGTTGACTTTTTTTGGTTTTCGTCTTTTGTAGAAAACACTGGGTGTTGGCTATATTAGATATGAAACTACAACTTGTTATTATCTGGATTCGTTAAGGCCTATCGATGTCAATCTGGAGCTAAGACAAATTATTGATGCGTATGTAATACAAATTATCGTAACATTATATATCATATTCTTTTATATATTTCATTATTTCGTTTGTAGGGCAATGGTATTGTACAGTGTAAAAACCAGATCCGACATGGGGGTAAAAGTGAACTGGGTCAACCGCAAGGTGAGAACTTAATATTTTTGGTATTTTTGACTGAATGTAATTATAAGCCTAAATTCTGAACTTTGATTAAGTCTAGTATATTTTTGTTTTATAAATCACAAAATTCCTTAATTATGGATTAATAATTATATTGTTTGTAATTTTGTAGTGTCCTACTCAACCGGGAAGTACCGAGTTTGGTTATTACTATTGGGTTTTAACAAGATTACCAAAGCCATATAAACCCATTTATACGAAAAACGCAACGGATTAATTTGTTTTAAATCTTGTTATATTTATAAATATAAAACCCGTTTTATATGTAAAACCCAAGCCCTGGATCCATATACGAACTACATGCATACCAAAACTATCAACCATAGGGGGTTTATGTAATACAACATTTCAAGAGGCAAGAAGATAAAAGAGATGACGGTTTGAATGGCTAGCCTTCAATGGAGAAGAGCCTCAAGCTTGTATACCCTCCAAACCTTCAACAAACATCTTGCTTTCTAGGATTTAATGACTCTTGCACTTGAAAGACTCCTCTTATGTTGTTCCTCTTTTTGGTCGAAATCAAATAGAGAGAGAAGGAGGATGGAGAGAGTTATTTGCACGTAATGTGGTTGGTTGTAAATGTGTTGTGTCCCAAGAAGTATTAATAAGAGAAAAATATATTTAAACAAAAGGGTGGGAATTTTCACCCCAATATGCTGGTCCTACCAGAATATAGATGTTCTTTTTCTTCCTGGCAGCAGACTAATACCCCATGTACTAGTCTCATGGCTAATATTCCATGTACTAGTCGCAGGACTAATACTCCATGTATTAGTACACATGACTAATACTCCATGTATTAGTCACAGGTCTATTGAAACTTTGTGACATTTAACACTTTTAACATGCCATAAGTTTCACTCAACATACCACAACCATTATCGTATATATATATATATATCATTTAACCAACTTAAATAATATCATAAGATGATCTCTTAATAAATTATCCATATAACTTATCGATTCCTCAAGTGCAAATATTTAGAAACCCATTTTCTAAATATCATAAGTGCTAATATTTATTTGTTAGATCATATCCACAATAAATATTATGGTGTTTGTCTAGCTTGTTATTGGGTATGACCCGACTTGGATCATAACGTACTAGCCACATCAACTCTAATATGTGTCTTGGGCACACTGATTCCTACAATCTCCCACTTGCACAAGATACATAGAAGATTGATGCAAATAGAAAATACCGCCTAACAACGGTTTACTACCCCTAATACGTATGACGAAGTGCCATTAAATAACATCATCCCCTTCAAGTCCTTACTTGTAATGATTTAGGTGAATTTATCATTTATTCTTTTGCCACTGATGTCATGTCAAATCCAAAGACACAGAATGATCATTCTTTGTTGATTGAACTTAGCAGGCCTTAGGCATCTCACTCTCAATGAATAAGAGGGACAAATCCCCTATTGACTACATACGTCTCTCACTATCACCTTGTACTACACTTGAGCTCAGCCTTATGTACTGACATGTTTCAGAGCAGCGAAGAACTAGGTCAATGTATAGTAGTCGATGAATATCAAGACCCAATATGTATCTCAGGTCGGAGGATACTATGATGTTCGCCTTTATTCAAATATACTTATGATCACAAATCACAAGGATTCCATGCAGTAAAATTGAGAGCGGGTCAGTCCAATATTTATCCCGTAAATATCTATGAACCTTGGCAGCAACCCTTGCTATATTCATACCTTATGAATATCTACCAATCCAAGTTCATAATTGTCTTACCTTCATACTTGTTCCCAGAAATATGAACGACTACGGACATTTATAATAATTAACTTATTCACGGATTTAAACATGCTAAAATGGAACACAACACAAATGTCATAATCAAAAACCATAATCATATGAATGAGTCAAAATTACAATTGTTTCGATATCCAAATACAAAATAGATCAAATCCAATCACTAGAATATCGAAGTCCTAAGCCGCAAGTATGACCCTCATGCTTCGGCCTTTCAAGGAGCTTCGTGAGTGGATCCGCAATGTTTTGATCAGTGTGAACTTTGCGAAACATATCTTTCCCTTTTCAACTTAATCTCTTATGTAGTTGAATCTCCGCTCAATGTGCAAAGTCTTTTGATGTGCACGGGGTTCCTTGATTTGAGCAATAGCACCCTCGTTGTCACAAAAGATTTCTAGAGGGTCCTGAATAGTACGGACTACCCCTAGATCGGCCACGAACTTTCTAATCCATGCAGCTTCTTGAGCTGCCAATGAGGCGGCGATGTATTCAGATTCAGTGGTGGATAATGCTACCACATCTTGTTTTGCGCTCTTCCCAGAGACAACACCACCATTCATAACAACCATTCATAACAAAAACATATCCCGATTGTGATCGAGAATCATATAGATATGTTTGGAAACTCGCATCCGTGTAACCCATTACAACGAGTTCCTCCTCACCAGAGCCATATATTATAAACATATCCTTAGTTCTTCTAAGATATTTTAATATGCTCTTAACCGCCATCCAATGGCTACTTCCCGGATTTTGTTGGTATCGACTTGTCATGTTCAAAGCGCATGACACATCCGGTCTAGTGCATATCATGGCATACATGATGGATCCTATAGCCGATGCATATGGGATTCCATTCATTTTATCTTGCTCATCCTTTGAGCTTGGACATTGAGAAGGACTCAATATTGTTCCTCTTTGAATTGGTACGAAACCTTTCTTAGAGTTGTCCATCTAGAACCTTTTCAAGATTTTGTCAATGTATCCACTTTGATTCAAACCTATCAACCACCTTGATCTATCCCTATAGATCCTTATTCCCAAAATATAGGCGGATTCACCAAGATTTTTGATAGAAAAACAACTCCCAAGCCAGGCTTTTACACCTTCCATGGTTGGAATGTCATTCCCAAACAAAAGTATGTCATCAACATACAATACTAGGAAAGTAATGATGCTCCCACTAGCTTTCTTATACACACAAGTCTCATCAGCGTTCTTGATGAATCCAAATTTCTTGACTTCTTCATCAAAATGGTGATTCCAACTTCTAGATGCTTGTTTCAATCCATAGATTGATTTCTTTAACTTGCATACTTTGTTAGGATGTTGTGGATCGACAAAACCTTCGGGCTAAACCATATAGACATCTTCTTCAAGATGTCCATTTAGAAAAGCAGTTTTGACATCCATTTGCCAAATCTCATAGTCATAATATGCGGCTATGGCAAATAATATCCTAATAGACTTTAGCATCGCCACGGGCGAGAATGTTTCATCATAATCAACCCCTTGAGTTTGAGTAAAACCCTTTGCTACGAGTCTAGCATTATAAGTATCCAAGTTTCCATGCATATCAATTTTTTTCTTGAATCCCACTTGCTTCCAACCAGTTTGGAATTAAGAGGTGGAGCAACCATGTCCCATACTTGGTTGTCATGCATGGATTGCATCTCAACGTTCATGGCTTCTAGCCATTTATCACAATCAGATTGTGACATCGCATCTCGTTATGTGGTGGGTTCATTCGAATCTACCACGTAGCATCCATCCATGAAAAATCCATATATTTCAGGTGGGGTGCTAATTCTACCAGTCTTGCGAACGCTTTGTGTGTTTCGATCAACCATTTGATCATCATCAACAACCTCTTGTTGATTGCTAGTGTCAACCAAACGTGTATCGGCTTGTGGTTCTCGATCCGCTTCGAGTTCCACAGTTCTATTAGCTCCTTCCGTAAGGAACTTTCTTTCCAAGAACACATCCTTTCAAGCAATAAACACTTTATGCTCGTTTGGATTGTAGAAATAATATCCCATTGAGTCTCTGAGATATCTTACAAAAATACACATAGTGGATCGGCATTCCAGTTTGTTTCGGGTGTGGTTATTAACATAAGCCTCACAACCCTATACCTTTAAATATGATAACGATGGAGCCCTTCCATGCTATATTTCAAAAGGTGTCCTTTCCACTTTCTTGGTTGGTGCCATATTTAGAATACGGGTTGCGGAGATCAATGCGAAGACCCAAATGATAGAGGTAATGTGCTTCTAGCCATCATGGATCGAACCATATCCAATAGAGTTCGATTTCCCCTTTCAGACACACCATTATGTTGAGGTGTTCCAGGTGGAGTAAGTTGTGAGACAATCCCACAACTCCTAAGATGTTCTAGAAACGCATAATTGAGGTACTCACCTCCTATATCGGATCGTAGTACTTTGATTGTTTTGTTGAGTTGATTTTGTACTTCATTTTGGAAGACTTTGAACATTTCAAAGGCTTCATCTTTGTGTCTTAGCAAGAACACATACCCATAGCGACTATAATCGCCGGTAAATGTAATGAAGTATCTTTCACCATTCCTTGTCATTGTCTTAAAAGGACCACATACATCCGAATGTATGATACCTAATAAGTCTTTAGCCCTTTTATTTGTTCCATTAAAGGGCTCCTTGGTCATCTTTCCCAATAAACAAGATTCGCACTCATCAAATGAATCATCATTTGATTTCAAAAGACCATTCTTTTGAAGTGTTTAAATGCGATCCTTGTTTATGTGACCAAGGCGACAGTGCCAAAGAAAAGTTTTACTCAAATCCAATTTGAGTCTTTTGGTGTTAGCTTGGTACAACGAGTTATCAATGGATGTATTATCATGAACCAATTCATATATGCCATTAAACGGCATTGCTTTAAAATAAAAGACATTATTCATGAAAACACAAATACCATTGTCTACAAACTTTAAATCATAACCACATTGTCTTATAACCACATTGTCTTAAAAGAGAAACGGAGATAATGTTCCTAGTCAAACTAGGAGCATACAAAATGTTTTTCTAAACAACTTCCAAACCATTTGGAAGCTTCAAAACATAAGGTCCTTAGGATTCGACATCAACCTTTGCTCCGTTTCCCGTGAAGAGACTTGTATCTCCTTTCTTGAAATGTTTATTTCTTTTGAACTCTTGCAACAAGTTCCAAATATGAGTTCCACATCCGGTATCCAATACCCATGTGTTAGAAGAAATAACATTAAGATCAATATGGATCATGAAAGTTGTACCCGAGGTTTTCCCCGCATCCCTCTTGTCTTTCAACTCTTTGAGATAGGTTAGAAAATCCCCTTTCCAATGTCCTATCTCACCAAAGCACGAGTCGTTTAAGCTAACCTTTAGCTTCTTTTCCTTTGGTTTGGGTGGTTCCGCTTTAGCTTTCCCTTTGATGTTACCCTTGACGTGTCCCTTACCTCTAGCAACCTTTTCTTTAGGTTCCGGGTGACGCCTCTTCACCGATTGTGTTTCTTCCATATGACATGCATGAAGCGCTTGAACCCTTTCAAAGTGTTCCACCTGTAACTTGAGTAAGTAACATTTCCTTAAGTTGGGTGATCATGTCATATGCCTCATGATTTTCAAAACTCTTTTGAATATGGGGAATCATAGTTCCCAACATGAGACAAGAAACTTGCACCGAATCCTCTATGTATTTCAACCAATCGTTATAGGCATCTAAATCGTCAATGTTTGGTTCATCGGGAATAGGATCGTCCAATATGTAGGACCTTTTTTCTTGTTTGAGAACAATTCTCAAATTTCGATACCAATCAATAAAATTATTAGGGTTAAGACTATCCTTATCAAGTATAGCTCTTAGTGATAGGTTATGCATGGGTGGGATAATTTTGTTAGGTGGATTGTTGATTGCGGACATCTTTCAAGATAACAAAGTTAACTTTTAGTATTTTCGATATCAATTAAACTAATTTTAATCTTTAATACCCTTTATGTCTTTATGACAATTAATGATTAAAATCTAGAATCCAACGTTTCATTCAAGTAGTAGTTAGGTGACCTTTTATCCCACTATTCAAATTAACAAGGTGGTCAACGTTTGACAATTGCAACTTCTAGTTTTATGGGATCGGTTAAACATCATATGTTTTAGTTGGCACGTTTAATCCCATCAACACCTTTGTATCCGTATAAGCATCTCTTGATGCCATTGTTGGGTTTTAACAAGATTACCAAAGCCATATAAACAAATTTTTATGAAAAACGCAACGGATTAAATTGTTTTAAATCTTGTTATATTGATAAATATAAAACCCGTTTTATATGTAAAACCCAAGCCCCGGATCCATATACGAACTACATGCATACCAAAATTATCAACCTGGGGGGTTTATGTAATACAACCTTTCAAGAAGCAAGAAGATGAAGGAGATGACGGTTTGAATGGCTAGCCTTCAATGGAAAAGAGCCTCAAGCTTGTATACCCTCCAAGCCTTCAACAAACACCTTTCTTGCAAGGATTTAATGACTCTTGCACTTGAAAGACTCCTATTTTGTTCATCCTCTTTTTGGTCGAAATCAAAGAGAGAGAGAGAGGGAGGATGGAGAGAGTTATTTTCATGTGATGTGGTTGGTTGTAAATGTGTTGTGTCCCAAGAAGTATTAATAAGAGAAAAGTATATTAAAACAAAAGGATGGGAATTTTCCCCCCAATGTGCTGGTCCTACCAGAATATATATTTTCTCTTTCTTCCTGGCAGCAGACTAATACCCCATGTACTAGTCTCAAGACTAATATTCCATATACCATTCACAGGACTAATACTTCATGTATTAGTTCACAGGACTAATACTCCATGTATTGGTCACATGTCTATTGAAACTTTGTGACATTTAACACTTTTAACATGCCATAAGTTTCAGTCAACATACCACAACCATTATCATATATATATATATATATATATATATATATATATATCATTTAACCAACTTAAATAATATCATAAGATGATCTCTCTTAATAAATTATCCATATAATTTATCGATTCCTCAAGTGCAAATATTTAGAAACCCATTTTCTAAATATTATAAGTGCTAATATTTATTTGTTAGATCATATCTACAATAAATATTATGGTGTTTTTCTAGCTTGTTATTGGGTATGACCCGACTTAGATCATAACGTACTAGCCACATCAACTCTAATATCGGTCTTGGGTAGACCGATTCCTACAATTACTTCTTAAATTACATGAAGGAGATCGTTCATGAAGGACTTCAAATTGTCACACCCCGACTAGGTAATTGCGGAAGCGTAATACGGGAATGTAACAGATAATTCTGGTATCAAGCACAGTGTTTATAAAGAAGTTCAACAAACTAATTTACATCATATTACATGGGTTGGTACTATGTTTACAAACTAGATGAAAATTACATAACCGGTTCACGAGCTTCTTATTCAATACTATGTATTTGCGTCTATTCACAGCTATTCAACTTCACTTCTAACACCAAGCACTTAAGCAATTCATTCCAACTTCGATTTTCATGAAAAGCATGTTAAAACGGGTCAACTACGTCTAGTTGGTGAGTTTCAAGTTTCACGAGTACGAACAAAATCAGTATACGAGTTCGTAAAGTTCATAGTACGTATGTATATAAGTATTTGTATGATGTATTATACTAAGCCACAAGTGAAACCAAGACAGCTCGCACGCATGGCCACCCTTGCCCTTGTACTCCCGTTAGCATTTGACAGCCACTTTGCCCCAAGTATGTACTATGTCTAACACCACATAGCAGAATTTAATAAGTATAAATGACAATGTGCAACTGGGTTAACATGTTCCGGCATACCCCACTGGCCTTGTCAGTTGGGTTTGTCAAACCGATAGTACTATCCACATGTTACTGGCACGAAGTTAATCACTTGTGTTTGTGGGGACTTTCAAGTGTTAGTACTTAGATTAATCACATCATCACACGATTTCAAGTAAGTAAGTATACGTAAACATGCTTTCCACCCCAAAATTTTGTAAAACAGTTTAGAAAGTGGGGGTCGTGAAACTCACCTTATCGTAGTTCTGGCTGGTAATACGTGTCAGTAAGTAGTGTGCCTCGATTATAGCTTGGGTCCTATAACCGGTATCGTACCGTTAATACTAGTATAGTGTTTAAACTAAATCGGGTTGTATAACTAGTCTGAGTATAGCTGATAGGTCCAGAACATGACCATAGTCTTAGAATGTGACGTTGTATACTATGAAATGTTCAAAATCAAACTTGGCTCAGTTTTACAGTTTTTCGAGCCTGTCCAAGTTGATCGTTTATGCGTTTAGGGATTAGGTAAAATCACACAAACTTAAGTAAATATATTGATTGATAAAATTATTTGATTTATGAAAGAATTTTTGAAGTTTCGGTATCTGGATTGATTGCAGCGTTTGTTTCCGTTTTCACACGGGTTTGATTATACAAAACGCGTACACTACAACCGAATAGTCTGGGAATTCTCGTAAAAAGTTCGTTTTTAATAAATTCATCCAAAAATACGATATTTAACCACTTCTGACATTTTGACATACCAGTCAGTCCGTTAAACATGAAACTGCCGGTTTCGTTAAAACAATTATAGTTTAAATATTTGATTAATCATAACTAATTATGTACTTATATATAAATTATGGAAATTTTTGTAAAAATAAATTAAAATATGGAGAATTTTATAAAAATATTTTCAGAAATTTTATGATTAATTATCATTTAGTAAAAATTCATTTAATGTGCTATAATTAAGTAATAAATACCAAATGACATCCGAAAAATCCGATAATTTTTCCATGTGGTCAAAATAACATAAAACAGCTCCTGCAAAATCTCCAGAATCTAACTCTTTGTCAAAAATGCCTTTTTATGCGTTTTTTCGGCTGTTAAAACTCTATTAAAAACAATTACACAAAAAAATACTTAGACATCTCCAAATGTTCCCAAATTTTTCCAGTGATCTTAGCATAACATAGTTGGGTTCCAAACCAAGTTTCATAATTTTTCATGAAGTTTACCTATTTTTCCCGAATAAACGCCAATAAAAGGTAATAAATTAGTCAAATATTCTCCGTTTATCAAAAAATTATCAAATTTGAAAAGGGGCTCATTTACATGATCCCTAATGTCCCTGTAAATTTTAATAAGCTAACAAAAAGCACCTCACAATCAAAGCACAAACAGCCCCTAAACGAGTCAACCGATAATACCTTGTCGGTTTTCGGTAGATTTTGATGGTTTTAACCACTCCCCAGGTCTTGGGTCACAAAATCAGTGTATCTACATATCATATAATTTCAAAAAAAAATCATAAATCATCCATAGAACAACCTTGTTAATTAGGGTTTCGGTTTTGGTTTCAAACCGAACTTTCGGACAGTAAAAACGACATATTCATGTTATAATCCGTGTTTTTGGCCAAAAATCCACATGGTACTGACTTGTAAAAATGTTTAACATCAAAAAATATTTTTTTGGTGATTTTTAGGGTTTTTGGATGGTTAAATATGTTTAATACTAATCAAAACCTAATTTTCCATGTTTAAAGCATGTTAATCAAGTTAAATCTCATGAAAATAATTGTTACCTTTAGGGTTTTTGAGAACAAGATGAAGAACGCAGCAAGAAGATGATCTGGTTGATTTTTGTGTAAAAAAATATCCAAGTATTATACTATATACAACAAACTAGAACAAGGGGGGTAAAAGTCCACTTTGGCGGCCAGATCAAAAGGAGGGCCCATCGGGCCTTGTTTTGGCCCATAGATGCCTCGTTTTGCATGCCAAGGTTCTATCTTGGTCCAAAATTTAGTTCGAGTCTGGTTTTTCGCAATAAAACTAGTTCGACTGCGAAAAACAGCGCAAAAACGAGTGTTTTTCACCCCATTTTTGTAAATTAAGAAAAACGTACTGACTAGTTGTACAAATCCAAAATATTTTCACGGATTTCTTAGAACATGTCATATAAGTGTTTCATAAATCTTTTTCAGCTTAACAGATTCTATAATGCTCGTTTTGATGTTAACGATTGCGTTTAAAGTCATAGCGTATCGATAAACGAAACATTTTTTCGTTTACATGGTTTTAAACGTACTGAGGCTTAAATATCAATATGTTAGCCTCTATAACATATATATAACTCATATATGACCCCTCAGTATATATAAATAGGTCTTAGTCAGTATCAGTCGGTTACTCGGTTAATCGCTACCAATTAACCGATTTATCGTTTACTCGCTATGTAGTGAATATAGTATATCTCGTTTTGTCACGAATGTCACACAAATCCTCGTTGATAACAATGTAAGTGAAATTTATTTGTTTTATTATTTTTCTATTTAATTGTCGTTTATATGACCCTTTTAGCTTAAAGGGAAAATTGGTCATTTGGTCTATCAATTGGGGGGGGGGGGATACATAGCTGCAAATAAAAATATATGTACATCGAAAGTGTTTTTTTTACAAAGGGGTGTTCGATCATTAGTTTTGGACTTAAAGTATTTTTTGCATAACTTTCAACTTAGGTCGGCGGAGGCAAACACGAACACACGGAGGGAGATTTCGATGCGGTTCGAGAAGAATGGTCGGCGTATACGACCCAATTTATATTTCGTTAGTGATATGTATTATACCAAATATTAACCGATACTTTTGTTAACTTAGGGATTATATGTAATCTTTTAATTTAGGATGTTTATTTTGGAAATGGAATGCATTTTACTGCTATATTTTAAATTATTAATTTAAATATTATTAATTATGCAAAACAAAAAAAAATAAAAATTAAAATTTATAAGATGACACACAATCATGAAAGTCATTAATTACTGTCATAAACACATTATTTAAAGCGCGTCATAAATGCATGTCATAAACGTGTGTCATAAATGTGTGTCATTAAATACGACATGCGAGAAGCGTGTCATACCCAGTACAGGGGCTTCAATGACACACATTTGTGTGTCATAAGGTCCTTTAATGACATGCAATGCGTGTCATTAAAGGCCTTTTTTATAGTAGTGATGGTTCAAAAAGTATATAATTAGCAACTAGTATATTCTTATCTTTGTGAATCATATTATGTTCAAACACATCTTCAACCAATACCCCATGGCCAGTTTCAGTAAAAACCACATTACTATGAATTTGAGGTTATGGAGTTAACTTTGATTCAACTGGTTTGGGTTTCTCCTGAAGTATAACTTTATCCATACTCACAGATGAATAAATAATCAAAGGACAATCAATATCAACTAAATTATCTATGTGTGGGATACTAGTAGATTCATTAAGAAGAGTGTTATTAACTTCAATTATTTCATACAACAGAAAAGATGAATTTCTGAATTTTCATAATTTATCTTTTAACTCCGTCACCTCATTTCATGTTTGGTTATTTTAGTTCACAACTTTAAAATTTACATAAACTTCCATCAATGATGGTTTATTTGACTAACATCTCAACTTTCAGATCATGATTGCTAATCGACAATACCTCAATTTTATCTTTTGATATTCAGTTAATTTCAACCACCTGTCGATAGTAATCATGAATGGAAATGAGATCATAAACAAGACAAGTTTTGACTTATATTCACCACAATGACTACATTCTATTTTGAAAAAAACATCACACTCAACAAAAATAGAAATAAAAGAGTTAAAACTAACCTATTCCATCTTGGCAATTCCAGAAAAATTCTCTTGCAAATCAATAGTTGAATAATCTGATTCTGTCTCTGAATCATCACTCTCATCCACAAGCTTATCGTCCTTAGCTTGATTTCCTTCAACAAATACATTACCCAATATCCTTTGGGACCAATCAATTCCTTCTTGATTGATCATTGCCTGTGACCCTCCTATTTTAACAGAATCAACCCCTTTTGGTTTATCCCATGACGTAGAGATGATATACTTCTTGTTGGGTTTGAATTTTATATCTTGAGTCTTTGATCCAAAATATTCCTTTCTGTATTTGTCACAGTCCTTAGCAAAATGACCAAAATCTTGGTAGTTATAACTTTTGACTTTCACTTTGTCAAATCCAATCCTCTTGCGCATGGATGGCAAGTCTTTCCCAAATCTTTTCATGAACATCTTTATCTGTTCCAACGATCATGGCCATGTTCCATTTCAAATCCATCAGCTCAAGATCATCATTATCAACCTAATCATAATCCTCATTTGTCATGTCACTGTTTCCAAATTGACCACCCACCAGTTGTTTATAAGCAGCCATGAAAGCTCCCATGATGGCAAAATATGCTTGCTTCCTTCAGGTTTACATTCTATTGTGAAGTTCCAATAGGAATTGAACCAGTATTGCTAGAAGTTGAAGTTCAGAATATGGTAGGTTAAAATACAGTTATTTGAGGAATATCTTCAGTTGTTTGAGAATAAAAGGCAGTGATCGGAGTACACGTAGGTGCACTATTAATGACAGGATTCTTACCACCATATAATGTATTTTAGTACCCTTGGATGACTCTTGATATTTTAAATAAAACACTATTTCCTCCATATTTTGAGGAAGGCTATTTGATGTTAATTGTTTATTCTTGAAAGACCTGTTTTCTATGAGTAGCATTAGGTAACTTGCATTAGAAGGAGGTAGGGAATTCTTCAGTGTATAAATGAGATCACCATCAGTTGGAACCATTTGGAAATTTTGCATTTCAATATTTAAATGATGAGAAACCTATTTGTAAATATCAAGATTAGAACAATTTGAAAATATTTTGAGTGTATCTAATCCGGGAGATTTCACAAACTTTATCGGTTTTAGCAAACTTGGTCTTTCTTTCATTTGAGACTTATTCAGCACTTTTGACTTCTCAAAAGCTTTTTTAATCTCAGTCAAGCTCAATGTCTCATTTTTAAACACACTCTCAATTAATCTAGGCTAAATCAAATACTTTATTCACCCTTTATAGTTTGTAAACCCGATCAATATTTTAATTTATCACATTTAATGGGATTAATAAACTTCATTAATTACGGATGATAAATAACAGCCTTTTCTAATGATACAACAATCTTCAATTTACATGGTTCAAAAAGTATATAATTAGCAACTGGTTTATTTTTATCTTTATGAACCATATTATGTTCAAACACATCGTCAACCAACACCCCATGGCCAGTTTCAGTAAAAACCACATTACTATGAATTTGAGGTTTTGGAATTAACTTTGGTAAAACTTATTTCGGTTTCTC